>NW_016981783.1:0-574 GCF_001483705.2 Eufriesea mexicana | reverse complement strand
TCTTTCCTCCTAAAAGTCGAGCAGAATAAACTAGAGCACAGTAGAGCACAGGTATCCACCGAACAGCAGTGTATAGCACAAAGGACAAGGCCATCCTAACCAAACTTTGATTAACGTAACCTAATCGAACGTAACATAACCCAGGCAAACGTGCCACGAGCTCCATTGCTGGCCTCCACAGAGGCAATCAAATGCTAGTAGAGCCATGCGGAGCGCATATATCCGTCGGACAGCAGTGCGAAACACAAAAGTCAAAGCTATCCTAGCCAAACATATCTTAACATGGCCAAGCCAAACGAGACATATGCCAAACAAACGTGTCACCAACATTATTGCTGGCTTCTACAGAGACTAGTGGAATATTTCAGGGCACAGTAGAACGCAGAAATCCGGCGAATGCCAGTGCATATCACAAGAGTTGAAGCAACACTATCCTAACTTAGGCAATCGTAACACAGCCGAACGTAGCCTAACTTAATATAACGTGCCGAAACCACTGTTGCCTGCCTCCCCAGAGCCAAGCAGAATATACTAGAGCACAGTAGAGTGCAGTGATACACCGCGTTGCAGTGTA
>NW_016981782.1:0-545 GCF_001483705.2 Eufriesea mexicana | reverse complement strand
CGTTACAAGCTTTTGTTCAGTGTATTTGTGCGATCCACTGCTCTCTAGTATGTTCTGCTTTGCCCTGGCGAGGACGGCGATAGTGGTCGCGGCACGTTACGTTGGGTTAGGTTTCGTTTGGTTAGGTTACAATTTAGGTTACAATTTCTTGGGTTAGACACGGATGGCTTTGACTTTTCCGCTATACCCTGCGATTCTCTGGTTTTCGGCTCTCTACGCTCCTCTAATATGTTCTGCTTGGCTCTGGGGATGCCGAAAGTATTTGTCGCTTGACGTTATGTTTAGTTAGGTTACGTTTGGCTACGTACGGTTAGTTAGGTTAGGGAAGGGGGTAGTCACGACTTTTGCGCCATACACTGCTTTTCGGCGGGTCTCTGCCCTTGAATGTGCTCTCATATGTTCAGCTTTCCTCTGGGAGTGCCAGTAACAATGGTATCGGCACATTACGTTTAGTAATGCTACGTTTGGTTAGGTTCGGTTAGTTCTGGCTTGGTCAGGATGTCTTTGACTTTTATGCTATGCGCAGCTTCTCTGTGGATGTCTGC
>NW_016981781.1:0-969 GCF_001483705.2 Eufriesea mexicana | reverse complement strand
TCAAAATCAATAACCTGTTATAGAATGGTGATTAGATCGCCTAACGCCCTCAATCCAATGGCAAGTACAGCCACCTACTTGACAGGGAATAGGTCTATTCAAAGTCTATAACCTGCTGTAGCATGTTGAATAGATCGCCTAACGCCTTCAGTCCAATGGCAAGTACAGCCATCTACTCGCCAGAGAATGAGTATATTCAAAACATATAAGCTGTCATAGCTTTGAGATTAGATAGCCTAACGCCTTCAATCCAATGGCAAGTACAGCCACCTACTTGACAGGGAATAGGTCTATTCAAAATCTATAACCTGCTATAGCTTTGTGAATAGATCGCCTAACGCCTTCATCCAATGGCAAGTAGAGCCATCTACTTGCAAGAGAATAAGTCTATTCAAAATCTATAACCTGCTATAGCTTTGTGAATAGATCGCCTAACGCCTTCATCCAATGGCAAGTAGAGCCATCTACTTGCAAGAGAATAAGTCTATTCAAAATCTATAACCTGCTATAGCTTTGTGAATAGATCGCCTAACGCCTTCATCCAATGGCAAGTAGAGCCATCTACTTGCAAGAGAATAAGTCTATTCAAAATCTATAACCTGCTATAGCTTTGTGAATAGATCGCCTAACGCCTTCATCCAATGGCAAGTAGAGCCATCTACTTGCAAGAGAATAAGTCTATTCAAAATCTATAACCTGCTATAGCTTTGTGAATAGATCGCCTAACGCCTTCATCCAATGGCAAGTAGAGCCATCTACTTGCAAGAGAATAAGTCTATTCAAAATCTATAATCTGTCATAGCTTTGTGATTAGATAGCCTAACGCCTTCATTCGAATGGCAGGTACAGCCATGTACTTGCCCGGGAATAAGTCTAATCAAAATCTATAATCTGTTATAGCATGATGCATAGATCGCCTAACGCCTTCAATCCAATGGCAAGTACAGACATCTACTTGCCAGAGAATAG
>NW_016981780.1:315-1160 GCF_001483705.2 Eufriesea mexicana | reverse complement strand
ATGTATGTATGGATGGATGTATGGATGGATGAATGTATGGATTGGTGGCCGTATGGATGGATGGATGTATGGATGGATTGAGGTTTGGATGGACGCATGAACGGATGAATGTATGTATGGATCAATAATTGTATGCATGTGTGGATGGCTGGATGTATGAGTGGATGGTTGTATGGGTGGATGGATGTATGGATGTATGAATGGATGTATGGAAGGATGTATGTATGGTTGTATGGATGTGTGGATGTATGAACGTGTGGATGCGTGGATGTACGGATGGATAGATGTATGGATCGATGGATGTATGCATCGGTGCTAGTACAGATGAATGGATATATGGTTCGATGAATGTATGGATGGGTGGATGTACGGATGGATGGATGTATGGAAAAATGGATGTACGGATGGATGTATGTATGGATGAATGGTTTTGTGGATGGATGGATGAATGGAAGGATTGAGGTATGGACTGACAGATTTACGTATGTATGGATGTATGTATGTATATATATATGGATGTGTGGATGGATGGAGGTATCGATGGATAGAAGTACGGATGATAGGATTTATGTATGTGTGGATGGATGGATGTGTCGCTGGATGGATGGGTGGATGATGGGATACATGGATGGATGGAAGGGTGCATTGTCGGATGGAAGAATAGTTGGATGTATGTGTCGATGCAAATATATATGGATGGATGGATGTATGGATGTATAGATGTATGTATGGATGTACGGATGTATGGATGTATGGATGTATATATGTATGGATGTATGGATGTATATATGTATGGCTGTATGTATGGATGGATGTATGAGTGGATGGAATTATGGATGTGTGGA
>NW_016981780.1:0-245 GCF_001483705.2 Eufriesea mexicana | reverse complement strand
ATTATGGTTCGATGGATGTATGGATGGGTGGATGTATGAATGGATGGGTGTATGGAGAGATGGATGTATGTATGGATGAATGGTTGTATGCATGGATGGATGTATGGATGGATTGAGGTAAGGATGGACGGATGTACGTATGTATGAATGTATGGATGTACATATGGATGGATGAATGGATATATGGATGTATGGATGTGTGGGTGTATGGATGTATGGATGGACGGATGTATGGTTGGATATAT
>NW_016981779.1:0-2115 GCF_001483705.2 Eufriesea mexicana | reverse complement strand
CCCAGCAGAACATATTAGAGCACAGCAGACCGTATAACGCAACCTTACAGCAGATTCCAGCAGAAAAGTTAAAGCTAACCTCTCCTGACCTGACCAAACGTAATGTGATCGCAGTAAAGTGCAGAAATCCACCGAATAGCAGCGTATGGCGCAAGAGTCAGAGCTAGCCTACCCTGACATGACCCAGCATAATAAGACCAAATGCAACCTGACACAGCCTAACTTGTCTAGGCCACTGTTCCTGCCCTCCCTAGTGCAAAGCGGAATATACTAGTGCACAGTAAATCGCAGAAGTCGACCGCACTGAAGTGCATAGAACAAAAGTCGAAGATACCCTAACATAACCTGACATAACTGAACCTAGCCGAACGAAGCCTATCTCTACTTAACGTGCCGAGACCACATATGCTGGCCTCCCCAGATTCGAGGAGAGTACGGTAGAGCCACGTAGGGCGTAGAAATCCACTGAATAGCAGTCTATAGCACAAAAGTAAATCTGTCCTATAATGTCGTTTGCAAACGTAATATAAGCAAACGTAGCCTAGCTTAACCTAACATGCCGAGACCACTATGGCTTTTCTCCCCACAGACGAGCAGGGTATAGTAGAGCAGTGTAGAGCGCAGAAATCCGCCGAACACCAAGGTATAGTACAAAAGTCAAAGTAAACCAATAAAAACCAAACCAAACTTAATATAGCCAAACGTAACCTAACCTAGCCTAACGTGCCTGCACCACTATTACTGACCTCCACAAAGCAAGGCAGAATATATAGAAGCGCAGAAGAGCGCAGATGCCCGCCGTAATGGTGTGCAAAGCAGAAAAGTCAAACATAACGTGACCGATCCTGACATAACGTAGCACAGACAAGCGAAGCTTAACTGAACTTGACGTGCCGTGACCACCATTGATGGCCTGCCCAGCGCCAAGCAGAAGTGATTAGGGAAATTAGAGCGCAAAGATCCACCGAATAGCAGTATATAGCATAAAAGTCAAAGCTACCCTGCCCAAACCTAACCAAACATAACTTAAGCAGACGTAACGTAACACAACGTTAAGTGCCACGACCGTCATTATTGGCCTCACTAAATTTGAGCAGAGTATAGAAGAGCAATGTATAACGCTGAAATCATCGGAGCAGTAGTGTACATTACAAAAGTCAAATTTATGCTAACCAAACGTATCCCAGCTTAACATAACCATACGTAACATAACTGAACCTAACATGTCGAGAGCACTATTTCTGGCGTCCACAGAGACAAGCACACTGTGATAGCGCAAAGGAGAGCGCTGGAGTCCATAGAATTGGAGAGTATAGCATAAAAGTCAATGCAACCCTGACCAAACATAACCTAACGAAACGAAACCAAACGTGTCATAACTCATCATAACGTGCAGAGACCACTATTGCTGGGCTTCCCAGTGCCAATCTGAACACGCTAGAGCTCTATAGAGCGCTGAAGTCCGCCGAAGATCGGTGTATAGCACGAAAGTCAGAGCTATCGCCTCCAAACCTTGCCGATTGTAATATTACGAAACGGAACCTAACACAATATAACGTCCGGCGACCACTACTGCTGGCCTCACAAGCGCCATGCAGAACATATTAGCGGGGAGTAGGGCACAGAAATCCATAGAGTCGCAGTGTATAGCAGAGAAATGGAAGCTATCGGATCCTTACCAATGCCAACAAATACTAACGAAACGTAACATAACTAAATGTAACATGCCGCGGCCATTATTCCTGGCCTGCCCAGAGCGAAGCAGTGCGTCCCGGCGCACCGTAGAGCGGAGGAGTCCACAGAAATGCAGTTGGTAACATAACACCATTCATAACTCTACCAAGCTTATCCAAGCAGAATCTAACATGTCGTCACCACTATAGCTGGCCTCCCCAGAGTCAAGCAGAACGTTTTAGCGGAGAGTAGGGGGCAGAAATCCATGGAATCGCAGTGTACATCAGAAAAGTCAAAGATATCCAAACTTAACCCAAACTAACATAACCTAACCTAACGTAGGATAACTAAGTGCACCGTGCCACGACCACTATTGCACGCATCCCGAGAGTCGAGCAGAGTATAGTAGAGCAGCGTAGAGAGCAGATATCCACCGAAGGA
>NW_016981778.1:0-1248 GCF_001483705.2 Eufriesea mexicana | reverse complement strand
GTTAGGGTTTCTTCGACTTCTGTGCTATAACCTGTCATTCGGTGAATTTCTGCCCTCTACAGTGCTCTAATGTGTTCTGCTTTGCTCTGGTAAGGCCGGTTATAATGGCATCCTTACGTTAGCCTAGTTTAGGCTGCCCTTTGTCATACTACGTTTGGTTTGGTTAGGATACGTTAGCTTCTACTTTTGTCCTTTACTCTGCTGTTGGGTGGATTTCTGCGTCATCCGTAGCTCTTTTATACTCTGCTCGACTCAGGGCAGGACAGTGATAGTGGTCTCGGAATCTTATGTTGAGTATGCTAAGTTTGGCTACGGTACGTTTGCTTTGGTTAGGTGCGGATAGATTTGACTTTCGTGGTATACACTGCTTTTCGGTGGATTTCTTCGGACTAATGTGCTCTAATATGCTCTACTTTCTCTACGAAGTCCATCAATAGCAGCCGTCGCACGTTATGTCGTGTCATGCTAGGTTCGGGTAGGTTAGGTTAGGTCAGGTTAGGTTATGATATGTACGGCTTTTGTGCTGTTCACTGAAATGCGGTGGATTTCTGCGCACTAATATGCTCCAGTGTGCTCTGCCTGGCTCTGAGGATGTGAGCAATATTGTTCTCGTCACGTTATGTTTCGATACACTACGTTTGGACAGGTAAAATAGGGACAGGTTATGTCAGGGCATGCTTGACTCTTGCGCTATACACTGCAATGCGGCGGATTTCTGCGCTCTGCTGTGCTCTAGTATATTCTGTTCGGATCTGGGGACTCCAGCAATAGTGGTGTCGGCGCGTTAGACTCAGCTATGCCACGTTTGGTTGTGTTACGATAGATGAGGTTAGAATAGGATAGTCTAGACATCTATGCTATACACTGCTACACACATATTTCGGCGTTATACTGCGTTCTAATATTTCCTGCTCGTCTCTGGGGTGGCCGGCAGGAGCCGTTCCTTCGGGTTAAGTTAGGTTAGGATCCGTTTGGGCGTGTTACGTTTGGCTAGGTTAGGATTGGCTACCATGTGTTTTGTGCTATACAAAGCCATTCGGTGGATGCCTGCGCTCTAAGGTGCTCCAACATTCTCTGCTTAGCTCTTCGAAGGACATCAACAGCGGTCGCGGCACGTTATTCTGGGTTAGACTACGAATGGTAAAGTTAGGTTATGTTAGGTTAGGTTAGGTCAGATTAGGAAAGGTTATGTTTGGCGTTTGTGTTCTACCCTGCTATTCAGAGGATCACTGCGCTCTAATGTATTCA
>NW_016981777.1:0-270 GCF_001483705.2 Eufriesea mexicana | reverse complement strand
GTTGAGTTAGGCTACATTTGTCTATGTTAGGTTTGGTTAGGTTAGGACAGTGTTGCAATTACTTTTGAGCTATGCGCTGCTATTCTGTGGACTTCTGCGCTCTACATTGATCAACTATGCACTCCTTGACTCTGGGGAGGCCAGAAATATTGGTCGTGGCACGATAGGTTGTATTAGGTTCCTTTCGGTTAGGTAAGGCTGGGATAAGTTTGGGTATGATGTCTTAGACCTTCGTGCTGTACACTGCTATTCGGCGGATTTCTGCATTCT
>NW_016981776.1:0-497 GCF_001483705.2 Eufriesea mexicana | reverse complement strand
GAAGTTAGGTCACCACGATATTAGTCGAAAATGACAACAAAATTGTATTTTCCAGCCACAAACAATATCACTTGGATGGCTATAGCACACAAAAAACATCCTTGCATCTTTCCTCCTTACTTATGCAATGAAGTTAGCTCACCACGATATTAGTCGAAAATGTCAACAAAATTGAACTTTCCAGCCAGATTCTATAGCATTGCGACGGCTGTATAACGCCAATTGGATCCTTCCTCCAAATATATGCAGTAGAGTTAGCTCACCACGATATTAGTCGAAAATGTCAATAAAATTGAATTTTCCAGGAAGATTCTATAGCTTTGCAATGCCTACAGCTCGCCAATAGAATCCTTCCCCCTTATTAATGAAAGAAAGATTGCTCGCCATGATATTAGTAGTGAATGTCAATAAAATTGTATTTTCCAGCAAGATTATGTTGCATTGTATTGCCTATAGCACGCCAACAGTATATTTCCTCCTTATTTATGCAAGAAAGT
>NW_016981775.1:0-577 GCF_001483705.2 Eufriesea mexicana | reverse complement strand
TTATTGCTAGTGGTATTAACAGTCGACATAACAGTACTGAGTACAGCATGAGCACAGTGCTGCAGCCGCTGGATCAATCTGTTCATTGATCATGTAAATTCCACAATTTTTCTTGAATTGTAAATGTATACAGCAGCAATGGCTGCTAGACATATTTAGAGCTCCCAGGACGTTAGATTACAAATCCTCTAACAGAACATTTTAGCCGCTGGATTAATCTGCTCGTTGATGATAAGAATCCTGTGGCAATTCAAGATCGCCAAAGGACTGACCCATTTTCTTTCGAGAGTATATCAAAGTACGGACCAGCATTGTGTACAGCCACCATAACTGTACTTTATGAGATTTACTAATTTGTTCACTGATGACTTAAATTCCGCAGTTGTTCAGAGATATTCAATGTACACATCAGCTATGACTGCTGTGTTTACAATTCCCAGGGCGAATGCTGGTACATCAACCAATAGAGCATTCTAGCCGTTGAATTAAAGTGTACAGTGGTGATTGTACTACCAATGCAATTGTAGAGCGAGAAAGGAATGAACCATTGTCCCTCGAGACATTAACAACTGGCGAA
>NW_016981774.1:0-266 GCF_001483705.2 Eufriesea mexicana | reverse complement strand
TGACTTCTGAGCTATACACCGCTTTTCGGTGGATTTCTGCGATCTACATTGCTCTACTATACTATGATCTACTCTCGGGGTGCCAGCACTAGTGGTCGCAGCACGTTATTTTCAGTTACATTACGTTTGGTTATGTTAGGTTACGTCGAGTTAGGTTAGTGTTGCTTCGACCTTTCTGTCACACACTGCTATTCTATGTGCTCCTACGCTCTACTGTGCGCTATCGCAATCTGCTTCTCTCTGTTTGCGCCAGGAATATTGTTCTC
>NW_016981773.1:0-670 GCF_001483705.2 Eufriesea mexicana | reverse complement strand
TTATGATTTTTCTTGGTAGGAAAGAGTAGCTCTGACCTTTTTGCTACACACTGATATTCGGTGCATTTTTCCGCTCTGCTGTGGTCTAGCATGTTCTCCATGGCACAGGGTAGGCCAGCAGTTATGGTCTCGACACTTTAAGTTGAGTTAGGCTACGTTCGGTTAGGCTACGCTAGGTCATTATGCTAGGATGTCTTCGACTTTTGTGCTACACATTGCAATGGTGTGGATTCCTGCGCTCTGCTGTTCTCTAGTGTTCTCTGCTTGGCCCTGGTGAGGCCAGCAATAGTGCCCTCGGCACTTTAGGTTGGGTTCGGTTACGTTCGGACATGTTACGTTTGGTTACGTTGGGATATGGTGGCTGTGACTTTTGTGCTATACACTGCGATTCCATGGATTTCTGCGCTCCTCTTTCCTCTAATATCTTCTGCTTGGCTCTGGGCAGGGCAGCTATAGAGGTCTCGCAACTTATGGTTGTGTTGCGTTACGTTCAATTACGTTACGTTTGAATAGGTTAAGATAGGATTGCTTTCGGTATTTTGCTGCACAGTGCTGTACGCTGATTTCTGCCCTCTATTCAGCTCTAGCATGTTCTGCTTAACCCTTGGGGGGGGGGGCGATCAATAGTGGCCTCGGCACGTTATGTTGATATAGGTTGCGTACGGTTACA
>NW_016981772.1:0-360 GCF_001483705.2 Eufriesea mexicana | reverse complement strand
ACACTGCTATTCGGTGGGCTTCTGCCCTCCTGTGTGCTCCTGTATGTTTTGCTTGGCTCTGGGTTTGACGGCATCAGTGGTCTCGGCACGTTAGTTTGAGCTATACCACGTTCGGTTGTGTTCACTTTGGAGGGGTTAGGATAAGGTAGGTCAGACATCTATGCTATACACTGCTTTCCGCGGATTTCTGCGCCCAACTGTTTTCTAATATTTACTACTTGGTTCTGGGGACGTCAGCGATAACGATCTTGATACGTTAGACTGAGTTATCTTACTTTTGGATAGTTTAGGCTATGCCAGGCAAGCAAGCAGGTTATCTTTGACTCTCGCACTATACACACCTACTCGGTGGCATCCTGC
>NW_016981771.1:0-1635 GCF_001483705.2 Eufriesea mexicana | reverse complement strand
TAGATCACATATCTTTAGAGACATTGACAAATGACAATACGGTACTGAGCGTAGGCATCTACATAATACTGTGGCCATAGGACTAATCTGGTAGCTGATAACCTAAAATCGCCAGCAAATGCGCAGTGATTAATGAAGACAACAACTGCCGCTGTAGACATCGATACATCTCAATAGATTACAGAGTATAGTCATCTACAGAATACCATAGGTACTGAATTATTCTTTTTGCAGATCACCTAAGTTCATCAGCAACTGCAGAATAATCAATGGAGAGAATAACTGTCGGTGGTGACATTGAAATATGTCCAAACACAACTGAGCACTGCCATCATCACGGTACTGCAGCCGATTGATTAATGCGTTTACTAATGACTTCAATTGGCCAGCTGCTGTAGAGTAAACAACGCATAGCACCGTTATGGCTAGAGATATTTGCTACTGGCAGTATGATGCTTCGTACATCAGCCAACACAGCACTCTAGCCGTGGGAACTATCTGTTCACTGATGATTTGAGTGGTATAGCAAATGCGTAATTATCAATGCGTAGATCATGCATCGGTAGTGGCATTGACATTCGGCAATATCCTTCCACGTGCAACCGTGTACACACAACTACAGCAATTGTATTAATCTATTCACTGCATACATGATACCTTCGGCAGTTGTAAAATCATCAGAGGAATGAGCAATTGTCGCTGGAGGCATTTACATATGTCAATACTGTACTGAGTGTGTCCATCACCAGAGCACAGGTGCCGTTTGTTTATTCTGGTCACTGATGACTGAAATTATGTAGCAATTCTAGAAGAAAGAAAGCGGATTCAATATCGCTCTAGATGTTAACAATTGACAACACAGTAGTGAGGGCAGCCATCATCACAGTACTGTAGCCGTTGGATTAATGTGTTCACTGGTGATACGGTTTCCACAGTAATTCAGGAAAAATCAATATATTGACAAGTTATCTCTAGAGTCATGTACAACCTTTCGTATGGTACTCAGAATCTTCACCTACATTCACCTACAGACTACTGTAGCCATTCAATGAATCTGTCCACTGGTGATTTAAGTACTGTTGCAATCCTAGAATGACAGGGGAAATATCAATTATCGCTTAAGGGAGTAAGGGTAAGCAATATAGTATGGACTACATAAACTAACACAGCACTGTAGTCGCTGCATTAATCTGTACACTGATGATTTAAATTCTACAGCATTCCTTGAATAATTAATGTACAGGGCGGCTGTGGTTACAGATACTAACAATTGACAGTATGGAAAGCCTTACGTCCTCCAACATAACACTGCAGAAACTGCATTAATCTGCTCAATGATGAAATATGCTCTTTAGCAATTCTAGAATGATCATCGGATGGATTACACATCTATAGTGATATTGAGGGATACAATACAGTAATGAATGTAGCCAACTAAACAATTACATATTCACAGAAATAGTCGGAACACTGGTATCCAAAATTGTTCTACGCTTGTAGAGCGATGAGTGGATAGTGCAACTGTTGTTGGAGGTATTGATAAATATCAAAACAGCACTCAGCACAGTCATCTTAACAGGTATGTAGCCGTTCTATTGATTTGTTCACTGATGATTTAATTTCCGCAGCAGCTCA
>NW_016981770.1:0-447 GCF_001483705.2 Eufriesea mexicana | reverse complement strand
AGTGGGAGGTCCGAAATAGTGGCGCGGCTAGTTTGGTAGTGTTATGTTACGTTCGTTTTGGCAACGCTGGAATGTGTTACGCTTGTATTGCTTTGACCTTTCTGCTGTACACTGCGATTGTGTAGATTTCTGCGCTCTACCCTCCTTTATTATGTCCGGCTTGGCTTCGTGGAGGCCAGCAAAACCGGTCGCAGCGCGTTAGCTTTTGTTAGATTACGTTTGGTTATGTTAGCTTTGTTTGGGTTTGGTCATGGTAGCTCCGACTTATGCGCCATAAAGTGATATTCTATGGTCCTTGGCCCTCTACTGTGCTCTATTATATTCCGCATTTCACTGGGGTAGACAGCAATAGTGGCCGCGGCACGTTAGGTTTAGTTATTCTATGTTTGGTTAGGTTAGGTTGGGTCTGGTTAGGTTAGGATATCCTTGACTTTTGTGCTGTACATT
>NW_016981769.1:0-552 GCF_001483705.2 Eufriesea mexicana | reverse complement strand
CGACTAATATCGTGGTGAGCTAACTTTCGTGCATAATTAAGGAAGAAATATCCTATTGGCGTGATACAGCCATTGCAATACTATAGAATCTGTCTGGAAGTAAATTTTATTTACATTTTCGGCTAATATTGTGGTGTCCTAACTTTCTTGGATATATAAGGAGGAAAGGTTCTACTGTCGCGCTATAGTCATTGCGATGCTACAGAATCTGGCTGGAAAACACGATTTTATGGGCATTTTCGCCTGATATCGTGGTCAGCTACCTTTCCCGCCTAAGTAATGAGAAAAGATACTATTGGCGTGCTATAGCCATTGCACTGCTATAGAATCTTGTTGGAAAATTAATTTTTGTTGACATTTTCGACTAATATCTTGGTGATCTATGTTTCTTGCCTAATAAGTGTGAAATATGCTATTGGCTTGCTGTATCCATGGTAATGCTATAGAATCTGGTTGGAATATTCACTTTTACTGACATTGTCGATTACCATCCTGGTGGCCTGACCTTCTTGCACACAAAAGGACGAAAGGTTCAACTGGCGTACTACAGTC
>NW_016981768.1:0-903 GCF_001483705.2 Eufriesea mexicana | reverse complement strand
TCGGCACGTTACGTTGAGTTATGCTACGTTCGGTTAAGTTAGGTTATGTCTGGTTTGGTCGGGATATCTTTCACTTTCGTACCATACGCAGATTTTCGGTGGGTTGCTACACTCCACATTGCCCTACTATACTCTGCACGACTCTGTGGAGGCCAGTGATAGTGGTCCCGGCACGTTAGTATCATATACGCCACGTATGGTTATGTTACGTTTGGTTAGGGTAGGAGAGGGTAGCATCGACTTTTGTACTACATGCTGCTATTAGGTGAACTACGAAGTACTGTGACATAATATGCTCTGCTTGGTCCTTTGGAGTCCAGCAATACTGGTCGCGGCACGTTAGGTTTAGTTAGGTTACGTTTGGTCGGGTTAGGTCATTTTGGGTTAAGTTAGGATATCCCTGACATTTGTGCACAATACAGCTGTCCTATGCACTTCTGGGCTCTACTGTGCTCTGTCATATTCTGTGGGGACGCCAGAAATAGTGGTCGCCGCACTTTACGTTGTGTTACGTTACGATGTCTTGGGTTATGTTATGTTTGGTTCGGTCCGGTTATCTTTGACTTTTGTGCTACACACTGCTCTAAGGTGGACTTGTACGTGTCGCATTGCTCCACCATACTCTGCTCGACCCTGGGGGTGCCAGAGATGGTGGTCTCGTCACATTAGGTTGAGTTAGGCTACATTTGGTTAGGTTACGTTTGTTTGTGCTAGGTTAGGATAGCATAGAGTATCGTGGTGTACACTGTTTTTCTCTGGACTTCTGCGCTCTGTTGCGCTCTACTGTATTCTGCTCGGCCCTGCAACGCCCAGCAATAGTGATCGCGATTCGTTATGTTCTGTTAGGCTTCGTTTGGCTAGGTTATATTTGTTTGGTTTGGGATTGGATACCTGTGCCTTTTG
>NW_016981767.1:0-1030 GCF_001483705.2 Eufriesea mexicana | reverse complement strand
TGGTCTGCATTACTCTACCAGCAGCTGCATGCCTCTGGGGAGGCCAGCAATAACGGTCGTGGCACGTTGGGCTGAGTCAGCTTACGTTTGGTTAGGTTAGGTTTTGCTAGGTTAGGACAGGATAGATTGAGCTTTTGTGCTCTACACTGCTATTCTGTGGATTTCTGCTTTCCGCTGCGCTCTAATATGCTCTGCTCGTCATTGGCGATGACAGCAGCATTGGTCTCGGCATGTTACATTGCGTTATTACTTTCGTTTATGTTACGATTAGATAGGTTAGGAAAGGATAGCCTTAACTTTTGTGCTAAGCATCAATATTCGGTGGACTTCAGCGATCTAATTTGCGCGAATATGTTCTGCTTGTCTCTGGGGTGGCCGACAATAATGTCCGCGGCACGTACGGCTGAGTTACGTTACGTTTGCTTTGGTTACGTTAGGACAAGTTTGGTTGGAAAGGCTATGTCTTTTGTGCTGTATACTCTTATAGGGTGGGTTCTTGCGCCCTACTGAGCTCTAGTATATTCTGCTTGGCTTTTTGGAAGTCAGCCGTTGTGGTCTCGGCAGGTTACGCTGTGGTACGTTGCGTATGGTTATATTACGTTTGGTTAGTGTAGGAGAGTATAGCTTATACTATTGTGCTATACACGGCTGTTCGGCGTGTTTCTGCGCTCTACATTATTCTGCTAAGCTCGTGTCGACTCCCTGGAGGCCAGCAATATTGATCGCGGCACGTTGCGTCTTGCTAGGCTACGTTAGTTTACGAGAGGTTAGATTTGGATATCCTTGAGTTTTGCGCTACACACTGCAATGCGCTCGATTCGCTGTAGTATTCTCTGCGCGACTCTGGGGAGGCCAAGAATGGCGGTATCGGCTCGATAGGTATAGATATCCTCCGCTTGATTAGGATAGGTTATGTCAGGCTACGTTAGGATATCTTTGATTTCTGTCTGATGCACTGCTGTATGGCGGCTTTCTGCGCTCTACTGTGCTCTGGTACTTTCTGCCTGGCTCCGGGGAATCCAGCAATAGT
>NW_016981766.1:0-728 GCF_001483705.2 Eufriesea mexicana | reverse complement strand
ATGCAGCGGTATACGGTGGGTTTTTGCGCTCTCATGTGCTATAATATGCTCTTCTTGGCTCTGGGGTGGCCAGTAACGGTGGTTACGGCACGTTAGTTTGTGTTATGTTACGTTTCGTTGGGGAACGTTGGGAAGGCATGGTTATGATTGCTTTGACTTTTGTTCCATACACAGCTATTCAGTGAATTTCAGCGCTATACATTACTATATCGTACCATGCCCGACTCTGGCGAAGAGAGCAATAGTGGTCGTGATACGTTTGGATGTGTTATGATACGCTCGTTTATGTTAAGATTGGACACATTCGGATAGGATAACTTTGACTTTTGCGCTATAAACTGCTTTTCGGCGGTCTTCGGCGCTCTAGTGTGCTCTGGTATGAACTGCTTGGCTCTGGGGTGGCCAGCAATACTGGTTTCGGCACGATAGTTTGTGCTATGCTACGTGCGGCCATGCTACATTTGGTGACGTTAGGATAGGATAGATTATGCTTTTGTGCTATACGCTGCCGTCCGCGGATTTCTGCGTTCTACTGCGTTCCAATATTTTCTGCTTGGCTCTGCAGTGTCCAGCAATAGTGGTCTCGGCACGTTAGGCTGCGTCATGTTACGTTTAGTAAGGTTGGGTTACTTGAATCTCGGTACGGTTAACTCCGACTTTCGTGCTGTTCCCTGCTATTCGGATGATTTCTGCGCTCGACTGTGCTCTGCTGTTTTATGCATTGAGCT
>NW_016981765.1:0-1006 GCF_001483705.2 Eufriesea mexicana | reverse complement strand
CTGACCAGACCTGTTCTGTTCTCTACTGACCTGAACTGAACTGACCTGACTTGTCCATAGGAGGCCTGTCCGGACGTGTCCTGACCTCGCCTGACCGGACTGATCCGACCTGACCTGACCTGACATGACCTGACCTTGCCTGACCTGACACGTCCTGTTCTTAGTTGAACCGACCTGACCTGACCTGACCTGACCTGTCCTTGCCTGACCTGACACGTCCTGTCCTGAGTTCTACCGACCTGACCTGACCTGACCTGACCTGACCTGACATGACACTACCTGGCCTCGCCTGGCCTGACATGACATGACCTGACATGACATAACCTGACCTGACCTGACATGACCTTACCAGACATGGCCTGACCAGACCTGACCTGACCTGTCCCGTCCTGACCTGACATGGCCTGACCTGATCTGACATGACATGACCTGATATGAAGTGGACTGGCCTGAACTGACCTGACCTGACCTGACCTGACCTGACCTGATCTGACCAGACCTGATCTGACCTGACCATATATGATCTGGCCTGGCATGGCCTGACCTGACTTGAACTGAACTACCCTGACCTGACCTGACCTTACCTGACCTGATCCGACCTGACTGATCTGACCTGACCTGACCTGACCTTACCCGGAGTGGACTGTCCTGATCATACCTGACTGACCTGACCTGACCTGACCTGACCTGAACTGACTTTACCTGGCCTGTCCCGACCAGACCTGAACTGACCTGTCCCGACCTGACCTAACATGACCTGACCTGACCTGAGCTGACCTTACCTGACCTGACCTGACCTGACCTGTCCTGACTCCTGACCTGACCTTACCAGACCTGACCTGACCTGACATGACCTGACCTGGCCTGACCTGACCTGACCTGAACTGGCCTTACCTGGCCTGACATGACCTGATCATAACAGACTGACCTGACCTGACCTGACCTGACGTTACCTGACCTGACCTGACCTGACCTGAACTGACCTGACCTGACCTGACCTGACCTG
>NW_016981764.1:0-308 GCF_001483705.2 Eufriesea mexicana | reverse complement strand
ATAGCACGCCGATAGAATCTTTCTACCTTATTTATGCAAGAACAGTAGCTCAACACGATATTACTCGAAAATGTCAATTACATTTTGTTTTCCTGCCAGATTCTATAGCAATGAAGTGCCTATAGCACGCCAACAGAACCTTTCCTCCTTATTTATGCAAGAGACTTAGCTCACCACGATATTAGTAGAAACTGTCAATAAAATTGAACATTCCAGCGGGATTCTATAGCATTGCAAAGACTATTGCACGACAACAGAATCTTTCCTCCTTATTTATGCAAAAAAGGTATCTCACTACGATATTAGTC
>NW_016981763.1:0-427 GCF_001483705.2 Eufriesea mexicana | reverse complement strand
ACAGCACGAGAGTCAAAGCTATCCAATCCTAACCGTACCAAACCTAACCAATCCAAACGTAACATGACTCAACCTAACGTACGGCGACCAAACTTCTGGCCTCCCGAGATTCCAGCAGAGCATAGGAGAGCAATGTAGGTCGCAGATATCCACAGAGTTTCAGTATATAGCACAAAATTCATAGCCATCCTAACCAAACGTAACCAAACCTAACCTAACCAAGCGTAACCTGGATAAGCCAAACATAACCTAACCTAACCTAACCTTGCCAAGCGTAACATGACTCAACCAAACCTGCCACGACAGCTATTACTGGCTTCCACAAAGACAATCAGATGCCAGTAGACCAGTGCAGTGCACAGACTTGGACCGAATAGCAGTGTATAGCACAAGGGTCGAAGCTATACTGTCCAAACCTGTCCGAACG
>NW_016981762.1:0-3576 GCF_001483705.2 Eufriesea mexicana | reverse complement strand
ACAAGGAGGAAAGATTCTACTGGCGTACTTTAGTCATTGCAATCCTATGGATCTGGCTGGAAAGTTCAATTTTATTGACGTTTTCGACTACTATCGTGGTGACCTAACTTTCTTGGATATGCAACGAGGAAAGATTCTACTGGCGTAGTATTGTCATTGCAATCCTACAGAATCTGGCTGGAAAATTCAATTTCAATGACGTTTTCGACAAATATTGTGGTGACATACCTTCCTTGCATATATAAGGAGGAAAGATTCTACTGGCGGGCTATAGTCATTGCGATGCTATAGAGTCTGGCTGGAAAATTCTATTTTATTGATATTTTCTACTAATATCGTGGTGAGCTAGCTTTCTTGCAATGATAAGGAAGAAATAGCCTATTGGCGTGATATAGCCATTGCAGTTCTATAGAATCTGCCTGTAGGACACAATTTTATTGACATTTTCGACTAATATCGTGGTGAACTGTCTTTCTTGCATAAACAAGGTTGAAATGGAAGGATTCTATTGGCGCGCCATAGCAATTGCAATCCTATGGAGTCTGGCAGCAAAATTCAATTTTATTGACGTTTTCGACTAATATCGTGGTGACCTAACTCCCTTGCATGTATAAGGAAGAAAGATTCTACTGGCGTGCTATAGCCATTGCAATGCTATAGAATCTGTCAGAAAAATACTATTTTATTGACGTTTTCGACTAATATCGTGGTGAGCTAACTTTCTTGCATATATAAGAAGGAAGGATTCTACTGGCATGCTATTGCCATTGCGATGCTGTAGAATCTGGCGGGAAAATTCAATTTTATTGACATTTTCTACTAATATCGTGGTGAGCTAACTTTCTTGTATGAATAAGCAGGAAAGATTCTACTGGCCTGCTATTGTCATTGCGATGCTATAGTCTCTGGCTGGAAAATTCAATTTTATTGACGTTTTCGACTAATATCGTGGTGGGCGAACTTTCTTTCATATATAAGGAGGAAATATACTATTGGCGTAATGTAGCCATTGCACTGTTATAGAATATGGCTGGAAAATACATTTTTATTGACATTTTCGAATATTACCGTGGTGAAAATACTTTCCTGCAAAAATAAGGATTAATTATACTATTGGCGTACTGTTGTCGTTGCAATCCAGTAGAATCTGGCAGGAAAATTCAATTTTATTGACATTTTCGACTAATATCGTGGTGATCTAACTTTCATGCATAAATAAGTAGTAGATATTCTATTGGCGTGCTATAGCCATTGCAATGCTATAGAATCTGCCTGTAAAACACAATTTTATTGACATTTTCGACTAATATCGTGGTGAACTGTCTTTCTTGCATAAATAAGGTTGAAACATACTATTGGCGTGCTATTGCCATGGCATTGCTATAGTATCTCGCTGCAAAATTCAATTTCACTGACATTTTCGACTAATAACCTGGTGACCTAATTTTCTTGCATATATAAGTCGGAAAGATTCTACTTGCCAGCCATAGTCATTGCGATGCTATAGAATCTGGCTGGAAAATTCAATTTTATTAACATTTTCTACTAATATCGTGGTGAGCTAACTTTCTTGTATGAATAAGCAGGAAGGATTCTACTGGCCTGCTATAGTCATTGCGATGCTATATTCTCTGGCTGGAAAATTCAATTTTATTGACGTTTTAGACTAATATCGTGGTGGGCGAACTTTCTTTCATATGTAAGGAGGAAATATACTATTGGCGAAATGTAGCCATTGCACTGTTATAGAATATGGCTGGAAAATACATTTTTATTGACATTTTCGAATATTATCGTGGTGAAAATACTTTCCTGCACAAATAAGGATGAATTATACTATTGGCGTACTGCTGTCGTTGCAATCCAGTAGAATCTGGCAGGAAAATTAAATTTTATTAACATTTTCGACTAATATCGTGGTGAGCTATCTTTCTTGCATATATAAAAAGGAAGGATTCTACTGGCATGCTATTGCCATTGCGATGCTGTAGAATCTGCCTGGCAAAATCTGTTTTATTGATACTTTCGAATAAGATCGTGGTCAGATAACTTTCTTGTATATATATGAACGAAATTTTCTATTGGCTTGCTTTAGCCATAGCAAAGGTATAGAATCTCGCAGGAACCCTTGATTTTAAGAACATTTTCGACTAATATCGTGGTGAGCTAACTTTCCCGCATAAACAATGAGGAAGTATTCTAGTGGCGTGCTATAGCCATTGCAATGCTGTAGAATCTGGCTGGAAAATTCCAATTTTATTGACTATTTGGACTACTATCCTGGTGACCTAACTTTCTTGCATATATAAGGAGGAAATATTCTACTGGCCTGCTATATTCATTGCGATGTTATAGAATCTGGCTGGAAAATTCAATTTCATTGACATTTTCTACTAATATCGTGGTGGGCGAACTTTCTTTCATAAATAAGGAGGAAAGATACTATTGGCGTAATATAGCCATTGCACCGTTATAGAATCTGGCTGGAAAATACATTTTTATTGACATTTATGACTATTATCGTGGTGAAAATACTTTCTTGCATATACAAGCAGGAAAGATTCTACTGGCGTACTATAGTCATTGCAATCCGATGGATCTGGCTGGAAAATTCAATTTTATTGACGTTTTCGGCTTATATCGTGGTGGGCTAACTTTCTTGTACAAGTAAGGGGGAAAGATTCTAGTGGCGTACTATAGCCATTGCAATGCTATAGAATCTGCCTGGAAGCTACAATTTTATTGACATTTTCGACTAATATCGCGGTGAGCAAACTTTTTTGTATAAATACGAACGGAAGGTCCTATTGGCGTGCTATAGCCATATCAAAGGTATAGAATCTGGCTGGAAAACTAGATTCTATGGACAATTTCGACTGATATCGTGGTGAGCTACCTTTCCCAAATAAATAATGAGGAAAGATTTTATTGGTGTGCTATAGCGATTGCAGTGCTATAGAATCTGTCGGTAAAATTCAGTTTTATTGACATTTTCGACTAATATCGTGGTCAGCTAACTTTCTTGTATAAATAAGGAGGAAAGATTCTACTGGCCTGCTATAGTCATTGCGATGCTATAGACTCTGGCTGGAAAATTCAATTTTATTGACGTTTTCGACTAATATCGTGGTGGGCGAACTTTCTTTCATAAGTAAGGAGGAAAGATAGTATTGGCGTAATATAGCCATCACACTGTTATAGAATCTGGCTGGAAAATACATTTTTATTGACATTTTCGACGGTTATCGTGGTGAAAATACTTTCTTGCTTAAATAAGGATGAAATATACTATTGGCGTGCTATAGCCATTGCAATGCTATAGAATCTGGATGGAAAGTACAATTTTATTGGCGTTTTCGACTAATTTCGTGGTGGGCGAACTTTCTTGCTTAAATAAGGAGGAAAGGTTCCTTTGGCGTGCCATAGCCATGGCAGTGCTATAGAATCTGGCTGGAAAATTCAATTTTATTGACGATTTCGACTACTATCGTGGTGACCCAACTTTCATGCATTTGCAAGGAGGAAAGATTCTACTGGCGTAGTAGAGTCATTGCAATCCTATAGAATCTGGCTGGA
>NW_016981761.1:223-568 GCF_001483705.2 Eufriesea mexicana | reverse complement strand
TAGTGCTATAGCCATTGCAATGCAGTAGAGTCAGGATGGAAAGTTCAATTTTATTGACATTTTGGACTAATACCGTGGAGAGCTAAATTTCTTGCATAAATAAGGAGGAAAGATTCTATTAGCGTGCTATAGACATTGCAATGATATAGAATGTGGTTGAAAAATATAATTTTATTAACAGTTTCGACTAATTTCGTGGTGAGCTAACTTTCTTGCATAAATAAGGAGTTTAGAATCTATTGGCGTGCTATAGACATTGCAATGATGTAGAATGTGGTTGGAAAACTCAATTTTATTGACATTTTCGACTAATATCGTGTTGAGCTACCTTTCTTTCATAAATAA
>NW_016981761.1:0-213 GCF_001483705.2 Eufriesea mexicana | reverse complement strand
GTTTATATTCCATTGGCGTGCTATAGACATTGCAATGATGTAGAATGTGGTTGGAAAATTCAATTTTATTGACATTTACGACTAATATCGTGGTGAGATAAATTTCTTGCATAAAGATGGAGGAAAGGTTCTATTGGCGAGCTATAGCCACAGCAATGCTGTAGAATCTGGATAGAAAATTCAATTTTATTGACATCTTCGGCTAATATCGTG
>NW_016981760.1:1545-1791 GCF_001483705.2 Eufriesea mexicana | reverse complement strand
AGGTCAGTTCAGGTCAGTCCACTTCAGATCAGGTCATGTCACGTCAGATCAGGTCAGGCCATGCCAGGTCAGGTCGGGACAGGTCAGGTCAGGTCAGGTCTGGTCAGGTAAAGTCATTTCATGTCAGCTCTGGTCAGGTCATGTCAGGAGTGCTCAGGTCAGGTCAGGTAAGATCAGGTCAGGTCAGGTCAGGTCATGTCATGTCAGGTCATGTCAGGTCAGGCCAGGCGAGGCCAGGTCGTGTCA
>NW_016981760.1:0-1506 GCF_001483705.2 Eufriesea mexicana | reverse complement strand
TCAGGTCAGGTCAGGTCAAGTCAGGTCAGGTCAGGTCAGGTCAGCACAGGTCAGGTCATGTCAGGTCTGGTAAGGTCAGGTCTGGTCAGGTCAGACCAGTCAGGTATGATCAGGACAGGTCACTCCAGGTAAGGTCAGGTCAGGTTAGTACAGGTCAGTTCATGTCAGGTCAGGTCAGGACAGGCAAGGTCAGGCCAGGCGAGGCCAGGTCGTGTCAGGTCAGGTGAGGTCAGGTCACGTCAGGTTAGGTGAGGTCAGGTAAGGTCAGGTCAAGTCAGGTCAGGTCAGGTCATGTCAGGACAAGTCAGGTCAAATGCTGGCTGTTCAGGTCAGATCAGGTCAGGCCAGGTCAGGCCAGGCAAGGTCAGGCCAGGCGAGGCCAGGTCGTGTCAGGTCAGGTGAGGTCAGGTCACGTCAGGTTAGGTGAGGTCAGGTAAGGTCAGGTCAAGTCAGGTCAGGTCAGGTCATGTCAGGACAAGTCAGGTCAAATGCTGGCTGTTCAGGTCAGATCAGGTCAGGTCAAGTCAGATATGTCGGGTAAGCTCAGTTCAGGTCCGGTTATGTCAGGTCAGTTCAGTTCAGTTCAGGTCAAGTTATGTCAGGTCAGGTCAGGTCTGGTAAGGCCATGCCAGGCCAGATCATCTCTGGTCAGGTCAGGTCAGTTCAGGTCAGTTCACTTCATATCAGGTCATGTCATGTCAGATCAGGTCAGGTCAGGTCAGGCCAGGTCATGTCAGGTCATATGATGTAGGTTCAGGTCAGTTCAGGTCAGGTCACGCCAGGCAAGGTCGGGTCTGGAGAGGTCAGGTCAGGTCATGTCTGGTGAGGTCAGGTCAGGTCAGGTCAGGCCATGTCAGGTCTGGTGAGGTCATGTCATGTCAGGTCAGGTCAGGTCAGTTCAGGTCAGTTCAGGTCATGTCAGGTCAGGTCAGATGATGACATTTCGGGTCAGATGATGTCAGTTCACGTCAGTTCAGGTCAGGCCAGGTCAGGCATGATCAGGTCAAGTAAGGTCAGATCAGTTCATGTCAGGTCAGGTCAGGACAGGTCAGTTCTGGTCAGTGATCATGTCATGTCATGTCAGGTCAGATCAGGACAGGCCAGGCAATGTCGTGCCTGGAGAGGTCAGGTCAGGTCATGTCTGGTGAGGTCAGGCTAGGTCAGCTCAGGTCATGTCAGGTCAGGTCGGGTCAGATAATGTAGGCTCAGGTCAGTTCAGGTCAGGCCAGGTCTGGCAAGGTCAGGTGTAGTCAGGTCAGGTCATGTCACGTCAGGTCAGGTCTGCTCAGGTCAGGACAGGTCAGTCCAGCCGAGGCCAGGTCGTGTCCGGTCAGGTCAGGTCAGGTCAGTCAGGTCAGGCCAGGGCAGGTAAGGTCGGTTAAAGTCAGGACATGTCAGGTCAGGTCAGGTAACGACAGCTCAGGTAAGGTCAGGTAAGCTAATGTCAGTTCAGGCCAGTTCAGGCCAGGCCAGGTCAGGCAAGGTCAGGCTGGGTCAGGTCAGGTC
>NW_016981758.1:0-686 GCF_001483705.2 Eufriesea mexicana | reverse complement strand
GACCAATATTACTGGCCAACCGTGTGTCCGGCAGAGTACTGTAAAGCAATGTAGAGCGTAGAACTCCCCCGAAGTGCAGTGTGTAGCACAAACGTCAAAGGCAACCTGACCAAGCCGTACTTAACAAAACCGAACGTAACGTAACACAAACAAACGTGCCGCAACCACCACAGCTGACGTCCACAGAGCCACGTAGAATAAACTAGATTGCAGTGGATTACAGAAATCCGCGGCGAAGCAGTGTAAAGCACATAGTCAAGAATATCCTTTATTTCTTTTCACGTGGGGGAAACCTTCCAAAAGTTCCCGGCACCCTTAGAGGAGGGAGCGCGGTTAAATGGGATTTTTACCCACTAAAACCACCTCGGTTGCCAGTCCTTCGAAACTTGGTGGGCCTTGGACTTAGCGGCGACGCAACTGCCAGGACGACCCCGCGACGCAACCGTAGTTCCCTCCCGGCGCAACGGGAAATCGCACCCGATACGATCATGTTCCTGCGCGCGAGACGGGTCGATTACAGACACACACACACACACACACACACACACACACACACACGTACACTACACGCATACCACCGCACCGCAGTGCACGCATACCGTTCGTACGCCGCGCGCCCGGAACACGGTCTCTCGAACTGAAGGGCCCCCACACGCCAGCTAGTGGTCACCCTGACCTATGTTACA
>NW_016981757.1:0-1033 GCF_001483705.2 Eufriesea mexicana | reverse complement strand
CGTGCTATAGCCATTGCAATGCTATAGAAACTGGCTGGAAAATTCAATTTTATTGACATCATCGACTGCTATTGTGGTGACCTAACTTTCTTGCATTTAGAAGGAGGAAAGTTCCTACTGGCGTGCTATAGTCATTGCGATGCTTTAGAATCCGGCTTTAAAATTAAATTTTATTGATGTTTTCGAATAACATCGAGGTCGCCTAACTTTCTTGTATAAATATGGACGAATTATTCTATTGGCGTGCTATAGCCATAGCAAAGGTATAGAGTCTGGTAGGAAAATTTAATTTTATTGACGTTTTCGACGAATATCGTGGTGGCCGTGGTTTTTTGCATAAATAAGGAGGAAATATCCTATTGTCGTGCTATAGCCATTGCAATGCCATAGAATCAGTTTGGAAAATTAAATTTTGTTGACATTTTCGACTAATATCGTGGTGAGCTAACTTTCTTGCAAAAATAAGGAAGAAATATCCTATCGGCGTGCTATAGCCATTGCAATGCTATAGAAACTGGCTGGAAAATTCAATTTTCTTGTCATTTTCGACTAATATCGTGGTGAGATAACTTTCTTTCATAATTAAAGAAGAAATGTCCTATTTGCGTTCTGTAGCCATTGCAATGCTATAGAACCTGGCTGGAAGATAAAATTTTATTGACATTTTCGGCTAATATTGTGGTGACCTAACTTTCTTGGATATATAAGGAGGAAAGATTCTACTGTCGCGCTATAGTCATTGCGATGCTACAGAATCTGGCTGGTAAATTCAATTTTATTGTCATTTTCGACTAATATCGTGGTGAGCTAACTTTCTTGCAAAAATAAGGAATAAATATCCTATTTGCGTTCTGTAGCCATTGCAATGCTATAGAACCTGGCTGGAAAATTCAATTTTCTTGTCATTTTCGACTAATAAAGTGGTTACCTAACTTTCTAACATAAATAAGTAGGAAAGATTCTATTGGCGCGAAATAGCCATTGCAATGCTATAGGATTTGGCTGGAAAATTGAATTTTATTGACATTTTCGG
>NW_016981756.1:0-275 GCF_001483705.2 Eufriesea mexicana | reverse complement strand
AAGCTAACCCAACCTAGGGTGCCACGACAGCTATTGCTCGCATCCTGAGTGTGGAGCAGGGAAGAGTAGAGCAATGTAGGGCGCAGAAAGCCACCTAATGGCAGTGTATAGCACAGAAGTCGAAGATATCCTATGCCAACATGACCTAACCCAGCCCAACCAAACGTAGAATAACTATACCTAACGAGCCGAGACCTGTATTGCTTCCCAACCCATAGCTAAGCAGTATATATTAGAGCACAGTAGAGCGCAGAAATTCACCGAACAGCAGTTAA
>NW_016981755.1:0-643 GCF_001483705.2 Eufriesea mexicana | reverse complement strand
CCAAACGTATCCTAACTCAACCTAACGTGCCGAGACCACTATTGCTGGCCTCCCCAGAGACAAAAAGAGCATATTGGAGCGGAGTATAGTGCAGAAGTCCGCCGTGTCGCAGTATATTGCAGAAAGCTGAGTGCTATCCTCTCATAAAATAACCAAACGTAACATAACCAAACATAGCCTAAATTAAACTAACGTGCCGGGACCACTATTACTGGCCACTTCAATGCCAAGCAGAACATACTGGAGCACAGTAGAGCGCAGAAATCCACCGAATAGCATTATGTAGCACAAAAGTCACAGCAAGCATCTCCTAACCTAACTTAACCAATCGTAACGTAATAAAGCGTAACCTAACACATCCTAACGTTTGCGACCACTATTGCTGGCCTCCCCACAGCCAAGTAGGACATATCAGGGGAGATTGGATAGCAGATACACATAGAATCGCATTGTATAGCAGAAAAGTCAATGCTATCCGTTCCTAACCCAAACACACATAATCTAACCATACGTAACCTACCTAATCCCAACGAGACGAAAGCATCGTTGCTCTCCTCCACAGTGCCAAGCAGAACATACCAGAGCGCAGAAATCTAACGAACATCAGCGTGTAGCACAAAGGTCAAAGACACCGTATCCAAAC
>NW_016981754.1:0-892 GCF_001483705.2 Eufriesea mexicana | reverse complement strand
CTAAGAAATCCATAGAATCGCAGTGTGTGGCATAAGGGTCAAAGCTACCCCATCCTAACCCAACCAAACCTAACGCAGCCAAACGGAACATGACTCCACGTATCGTGAAGGGGCCGCTATTGCTGGCCTCCCCAGAGTCGAGCAGAACATGATAGAGGCGAGCGGAGCTCAGAAATCCATAGTATCGCAGCGTATAGCAGAAGTGTTTAAGTGTAAATGCTAACGGAACCTAGCCCAGGCCAACGTAACCTGACCAAACGAAGATTAACTCACAATGACGTGCCGCATCCATTATAGCTGTTCCCCTAGAGCCGTGCAGGATGTTGTAGAGCACAGAAGAGCGCAGAAATCTAATGAATTACAGTCTATGCCAAGAATGTCGCAGCTGTCCAAACTTAACCCACACAAACATATCATAACCAAACGAAGCCTAACTCCAGCTAACGTGCCGATATCACTATTGCTGAATTTCGCAGATCGAAGCTGAACATACCACAGCACAGTAGAGTGCAGAAGCCAGCCGAATGACAGTGTATGGCACAAATGTCGATGGAATACTCTCCTAACCTAATCAATCGTAAGATACACAAACGTAACCTGACTCAAGCGAAAGTGCAGAGACCACTATTGCTGGCCTCCCCAGAGTCGAGTAGAGTATAGTATGGCAGAGTACGGTGCAGAAATCCACCGAATAACAGTCTACGCCAAGAAAGCCAAAGCTATCCGAACATAATCCGGACGAGCATATCGTAACCAAACGGAACATAAATCCACCTATCTCTCGGCGACCACCATTGCCGGTCTCCACAGAGCCGAGCTTAAAGTATTGCGTGAGAGAAGAGCACAGATATCCACATCATCGCTGTGTACAGAAGAAAATCTGGGATAACCA
>NW_016981753.1:0-572 GCF_001483705.2 Eufriesea mexicana | reverse complement strand
AAGGGGTTAGGCGACCTATTCACCAAACTATAACAGGTTATAGATCTTGAACAGCACTATTTTTTGGCTAGTAGATGTCTGTAATTGCCATTGTATTGAAGACGCTTGGCGAGCTATTCACCAAGCTATAGCAGATTGTAGATTTTGAATTGACCTCTCCTCTGGCAAGTAGATGGCAGGACTTGCCATTGGATTGTAGGCGTTAGCCGATCTATTCACCAAGCTATAGCAGATTGTAGATTTTGAATTGACCTCTCCTCTGGCAAGTAGATGGCAGGACTTGCCATTGGATTGTAGGCGTTAGCCGATCTATTCACCAAGCTATAGCAGATTGTAGATTTTGAATTGACCTCTCCTCTGGCAAGTAGATGGCAGGACTTGCCATTGGATTGTAGGCGTTAGCCGATCTATTCACCAAGCTATAACAGGTTACAGATTTTGAATAGACTTATTCTGTGGCAAGTAGATGACTGAACTTGCCATTCGTTTGTATGCGTTATGCGATCTAATCACCAAGCTATAACAGGTTGTAGATTTTGAATAGACCTATTCTCTGGCAAGTAGATGGCTGT
>NW_016981752.1:0-964 GCF_001483705.2 Eufriesea mexicana | reverse complement strand
GTTACG
This sequence comes from Eufriesea mexicana, assembly GCF_001483705.2. Taxonomy (NCBI): domain Eukaryota; kingdom Metazoa; phylum Arthropoda; class Insecta; order Hymenoptera; family Apidae; genus Eufriesea; species Eufriesea mexicana. The sequence continues at coordinate 958 of NW_016981752.1, read as the reverse complement.
TCTGGCTATGTTGGGATACGGTAGCTTCGACTGCGGTGCTATGCAGAGCGATTGTGTGGACTCCTGCGCCCTTCTCTCCTCTAATATGTTCTGCTTGGCCCTGGGGATGGCAGCAGCAGCTGTCTCGGCAAGAAAGGCAGTGCTAGGTTACGCTTGGTGCGATACACGTGCACCGTTTAGGACAGGATGGCATTGACTTTTATGCTATATAATGCAATGCAGTCGGTTTCCACGCCCCGCTGTGCTCTAATATCCTACGCGTGTCTCTGGGGATGCCAGCAATAATGCTCTGGACACGTTAGGTTGAGTTAGGTTACGCTTGGTTAGGTTAGAATGGTCTGGGTTAGGCCAGGACTGCTTTGACTTTCTGCAATACATTGTCAATCTATGGACATATGCGCTTTACGCTCCCCTAATATGTTCTGCTTGGCGATGTGATGGCCAGCAATGGTGTACTTGGCTCGTTAGGTTTGGTTAGTCTACGTTCGGTTATTATGGTATAGGTCTGGTGTGATTAGGATATCTTTGACTTTTGTGCTATACAATGCTAGCTGACGTCTTTCTGCGCTCTACTGATGTCTAGTGTATTCTGCCTGTCTCTAGGGAGGCCCGCAATAGAGGTCCCGGTACCTTAGGTTAAGTTATGTTGCGTTTGCTTATATTACGTTTGTGTTGGTTGGGAAAGGTTACAGTTGACTTTTGTATAGGCTGCATCTTGGTGGATTTCTACGCCCTACATGGCTCTACTACACTCTGCTCGACTCTGGGGGGTAGTGATAGTGATCTCGCCTCGTTAGGTTGTATTAGGCTACGTTTGGTTGGTTTACGTTATTCTGGGTTACGTTTGGATAGCTTTGGCTTACGTGGTATATACTGTCGTCCGGTAGATTCCGGTGTTGCAATGTGCACTAGCATATTCTGTTTTGCTTTGTGGATTCATGCAGTACTGGTATCGGCA
>NW_016981751.1:0-334 GCF_001483705.2 Eufriesea mexicana | reverse complement strand
AATCCTTCCATTCGTACGTCTACCATTCGATACATCCTTCCATCCATACAACCATACATACATACGTACATACGTCGATACATACATCCATACATCCATCCATACATACATCCATCCACCCATACATCCAGCCATCCAAACATCCATACATATATAGGTCCATACATTCATTCACCCGTACACCCATACATTCGTACATTCACACATACATACACCCATAAATCCATACATCCACGCATACATGTATACACACATCCGTACATACGTCCACCCATCCACCCATCCATAAATCCATTCATCCACCAATTCATAAACCCGTCCAATCATAGATCCA
>NW_016981750.1:0-584 GCF_001483705.2 Eufriesea mexicana | reverse complement strand
GAGATCCGCCGCATTGCAGTGCATAGGGCAAAGCCTAAGATATCCTGACCTAACCTGACCTAATCTATCCTAACCAAATGGAACGTATTCCAACATGACGTGCCCAGGCCACTATCTCTCTAGATCAAAGCAGATTATGCTAGAGCACTGTAAATCACAGAAATCTACCGAATGTATGGTACGATATCTGTATAGTGCGAAAGATTATACAATCCTAACCAAATATAGCCTAACCTGACCAAACCAATCTTAGCATAGCTCCACTTAACGTGCGGCGGCCATTATTGCTCGCCTACCCAGAGATGCTCAGAGCATAATATAGCAATGTAGAGCGCAAAAATACAACGAATAGCAGTGTGTAGCACAAAAGTCGACGACATCCTAACCTAACCTGACCTGACCTAAAGTAACCGACCGTAGCATAACTCAAAATGCCGCAATGCGACCACTGCTCCTGACCTCCCCAGAACCAGGTACAATTCAGTTGAGCGAAGAACGTCGCAGAAACACAAGGAACAGCTGTGCAAAGCACAAAAGTCAAAGTAGTCTATTCTAACATAGCCAAGCGTAAAATATCCAAACGT
>NW_016981749.1:0-531 GCF_001483705.2 Eufriesea mexicana | reverse complement strand
ATCCATACATCCAGTCATATATACATGCATACAGCCACACATACGTAGATCCGTCCATCGATATATCAAATCCATCCATACATCCTTCGGTCCATACATCCATCCTATCCATCCATCCTTACATCCACCCATCCATACATCCATCGATCCATACATCCACACACCAAAACATCCATCCATCCATACATACATACTTACACCAATACATACATCCTTACATACATCCATCCCTGCATGCATACATACATGCATACAAAAGTCCATACATACATACGAGCATACATCCATGCATACAGCCATACATACATCCACACATACATCCGTCTACACATCCATATATCCATAAACCCATCCATCCGTAATTCCATCCATAGAGACATCTATCCATCCATCCATCCATACACATACACATCCATACATCCATACATCCATTAATCCATACATCCATCCATCCATCCATACATCCAACCTTCCGTACCTCCATCCATCCATACAGCCATCCATCTATCCATCCATACTCACATCAAAACA
>NW_016981748.1:0-341 GCF_001483705.2 Eufriesea mexicana | reverse complement strand
TTCGACTAATATCGTGGTGACCTAGATTTCTTGCATATATAAGGAGGAAAGATTTTACTGGCGAACTGCAGTCATTGCAATCATATAGAATCTGGCTGGAAAATTCACTTTTATTGACGTTTTCGTCTATTATCGTGGTGACCTAACTTCCTTGCATAAATAAGGACGATAGATACTATTGGCGTGATATAGCCATTGAAATGCAGTAGAATCTGGCTGGAAAATTCAATATTATTGATGTTAACAACTAATATCGTGGTTGGCTAGCTTTCGTGCACAAATAAGGAGGAAAGATACTAGTGGCGTGCTATAGCCATTGGAATGCTATAGAATCTGGCTGG
>NW_016981747.1:0-1287 GCF_001483705.2 Eufriesea mexicana | reverse complement strand
ATAGCCAAGCTGAAAATATGAAGGCACTGTCGGGGGTAGAAATCTGCCTAATGCCAGATTATGGCACTAAAGTCAAAGCTATTTTCTCCTAACCTGGAGAATCGTAACATAACCGGACGTATCCTAACATACACTGAAATGCTGCTGCCGCTATTTCTGGCCTCTCCAGAGCCTATAAGGCATACTAGAGCGCAGTAGAGCGCAGAAATCACCGAATAGCAGCGTACATCACAAAAGTTAAACCTACCCTGACCAAACATTGCTTAACCAAACCTAACCGAATGTAACCTGACTCAACGTAACCTGCCGAGGCCACTACTGCTGGACCTCCCAGAGCAGGACCGAAAATATTAAAGCACTGTATGGAGCAGAAATACACCTAACCGCAGTCAATAGCACTAAAGTCCAATCTGTCCTCTCCTAACCACGCCAACAGTATCGTGACCAAACATAATCCAGTTCAACCCAACTTGCCGCGAACATTATTGGTGGCCTCCCCAAAGTCAAGCGGAATATGCTAGTGGAGTGTTGAACGCGGAAAGCCATATAATCGCAGTGTATATCGGAAAAGTCAATGCTTCCCAAGCCTATCCTAAACGAAAAGAACATAAACAAACATAAACAGACTCATCATAACGTGCCGAGACCACCCTTGTTGGCCTAGCCAGAGCCAAGCCGAAAATATTAATGCACTGTATGGAGCAGAAATCTACATAACTGCAGTCGATAGCACTTAACTCCAAGCTCTCCTCTCCAAACCTAGCCAACCGTAACATACCCAAACGTAACATAGCTCATTGTAACGTGCCGAAACTGCTACTTTTGTACTCCCAGAGACAGGCTGGACATTCCAGAGCACAGTAGATCGCAGAAATCCACCGAATAGCAGTGCACAGCACAAAAGATAAAGCTATCCTGACCAAACTCAGCCTCACAGTACCTAACCGATCGTAACTTGACTCAACATAACGTGCCGAGACCACTATTGCTGGCCTTGCCAGAGCCCTGCTGAAAATATTCGAGCACAGTAGTGCGCAGGAGTCCACCTAATAGCAGACTATAGCACTGAAGGCGAGGCCTTCCACTACTAACATAGAGGATCGCAACATAAACTAACACATCCTAACCTATCCTGACGTGCCGCGACCGCTATTACTGGCATCCCCAGGGCCAAGCAGGGCATACTAGAGCGCAGTAGATCGCAGAAATCCACCAAATAGCAGCGTACAGTACAGAAGTTAAAGCTACCCTGTCCAAAAATTGTCTAGGCCAACCGATCCGAACATA
>NW_016981746.1:0-695 GCF_001483705.2 Eufriesea mexicana | reverse complement strand
GTTCGGTTTGGTCAGGTTAGGTCAGGTTGTGTTAGGGTATCTGCGACTTTTGTTCTGTTCACTACAATGCAGTTGCTTTCTGTACTTTACTGTGCTCTAGTACATTCTGCTCGTCCTTCAGTAACAGTGGTCTCGCCCAGTTTGGTTTAGATATGTTACGCTTGGTTATGTTGATTTTATACGTTAGTATAGTATGGCTTTGACTTTTGTGCTGTACACTTCAATGCGGCTCGATTACGCGCTCTGCTGTGCTCTTGTATTTTCTACTTGGCTCTCGGGGCGCCAGCAACATTAGCCTCGCCACGCTATGTTGAGTTGCACTACGTTTGGATCGGTTACGATCGGTCAGGTTGGCGTGGTGTATGTCTCATTTTTGCGCTGTGCACTGCTATCCACGGATCTCTGCGCTCCACTGTGGTCTAATATTTTCTGCTTGGCTCTAGGGTGGCCAGCAATAGTGGTCGAGGTTCGTTAGGTTTAGTTATGTTACGTTTGGTTATGTTATGGTTGTATATATCAGTATTGTGTTGATTTGACTTTTGTGCAACACACGGATTTTCGGTGGATTTGTGCGCTCTAGTTTGCTCTAGCATGTCTTGTTTGTCTCTGGAAGGGCAGCAATACTGCTCTCGGCAAAATACGTTGAGACGTGCCACGACTGGTTTGGTTACGTAAGGTCAGGTAAGGTTTGGATA
>NW_016981745.1:0-1975 GCF_001483705.2 Eufriesea mexicana | reverse complement strand
AGAGAACTAGAGGCAAGAATTGGTGAATGGAAGATATATGTTGAAGCAAAACAATTGAAGCCTCCAATTTGTAGAGACAAGAAGAAGGGAATTTTATACAAGATTACGTTTTTGTCGACGAGATTTAATTGCTATGGCTAATGCTGGAAAAAATGACAATGGTTCCCAATTCCTCTTTACTCTAAATTTTACACCAGATTTGCGGAATAAACATACAGTCTTTGGTAAAGTTATGGAATATACCATATATAACATGCTTAAACTTGACGAAGTACTTGTAAATGGGGTAAATTTAATGTTTACAAGAAAATATATCAAGAATTGATATAAATATGATGTTTCCTATCTTTTCTAGATTGATCTACCGCTTTGACCTTCAAGATTGATGAAAACTATACTATTGAACAATCCATTTTCTGATATTATACCAAGAATAATAGTATAGGAAAGTGAAGGAGTAAAGGAGAGTTCAAAAATTGAAACAACATCAGTAAAGTAAAAGTCATATATGTTTGTAGGATTTAGTCCTGATAATATTATTTGCAATGAGAAATTTTGTTACAGAGATTTCAATCTTTTATCATTATTGAAAAAGCAAAGGGAGATGAAGAAGTATCTGTGATGAAGAATTAAATAAAAAGTATAGTGGTAAGGACAAATCAGCTCATAATCATTTAACGGATCCAAAATTAAGTTCACAACCAGCTGTTGAACCACATGGACTTGCAAATAAAAAAAGGGAAGAAGACCATAGTAGCGACTGGGAAAGTGACGACGAAGTAAAAACTCAAGAAGAATTAGAATTTATAAAGAAAGAGAAAAAGTTAGTTTACTGTTTACATTATAACTATTTTATTAATGTAGGAATTTTTATTGACTGTCTTATATTCATATTTTCAGAGCAGTGGAGGAAAGGATAAGAAATAAATTGAGAGATGCAAAAAAGGAACCGAAGAAGATAAAAAATTATAAAATAGATGATGCTGAAGATGATAAAAATATAAAGGAAAATGAATAGGGAATAAAGAGTTCCTTATGAGATGTAGCACGAAAGAAAGCCGAAGAGATGCAAGATAAGAGAGATAGATGCAAGATAAACCAATATCTAGAATTATCAGGATAACTCATGTATCTGAATAGAATCATTTGCAGCAGTGTGTATATGTCTATTAATATTGTTATATATATGGTCATTATAATGATAATTATTAAGTGATATGTATTACCAAACATCTTTTTCTCGCAATGGTCCGTAATACGGACATCTACTGAGATTCTAATGTCTGTATGTCAATGTTTATTACGTCGTTAACAATTAACGTTTATATGTGAAACTTTCAAGGTGAATAAAATGTACCTAAGCATATGACAATTGAAGTTTCGTTTTCTTTTCACCAAGAATAAAACAACGCATCTTCATCTGTGATTTCATGTTCGTCTGGCTTTTAAGAGAGTAAAGAGAAAGGAGAAAAATGTATTATACTTATTTATGTCCTTTTATTGTTTTGTTTCTCCCGCCCTATGGGTCACGTGGTTTTACATTCGGCTGTTTCGATCAGCGCCATCTATGATCTGGGCTCAAAAACCAATAAAGTGATAGGAATATAGAATAGGCAAGGAGGTCGTCGATGTGCTGGTAACGTGGTAGACAAGGACAGAGAGGGGATAGTAAAGGATAGAATGGCTCCGGCAGTGAAGAATTATTAATTACTCTATTTCCGTAAACAATTTGTTAACTTTTATAATTTTGTTGCAAAGCTGGAACTTCAGGCTACATTCCTATATAATTTTCGTAAAGAATTTAATTCTAAATTGTTAGTTATTAATTTTTGTTTTATGGCGTCTATGATTTCTTAACGGCGACCATCACGATCTTCCGTGGAAATATTTAATATCAAACGAAAATAGAAGCAAAATGTGATCAAAAGTTATATGAGAAGATTCGCAAGAACATTGCCCTTCTAATGAGTGCACA
>NW_016981744.1:0-852 GCF_001483705.2 Eufriesea mexicana | reverse complement strand
CAGCAGTAGATGTCTCGTCTCGTTAGATTTAGTTATACTACGTTTGGTTAGGTTAGGTTGTGCCAGCTTTTGCCAGAATGGCTTTGACTTTTGTGCTATACACTGCAATTCATTGAACCTCTGCGCTCAATTGTGATCTAATATCCCCTGCTTGGCGATGGGGAGGCCAGAAGTAGTGGCCGTGGCGCGTTAGGCTGAGCTATGCTGCGTAATGATATGTTAGGTTTGGCTAGGTTAGGACGGGATAGCTTTGATATTCGTGCTATACAACTCTATTCGGAGGATTTCTGTGCTCCACATTGCTCTTCTATACCAAGCTTGTCTCTCAGGGGGCCAGCAATTGTGGCCGTGGCACGTTAGGTTGAGTTACGTTACGTCTGGTTAGGTTAGGTTTGGCTTTGTTTCGTTAGGATGGGCCTGAGTTTTGTGCTATGTACTGATGTTTGTTGGATTTCTGCGTATTACTACTGTGCTCTAGTTCTCTCTGGTGGCTCTGGGGAGGCCAGGAATTGTGGTCTCGGCTCATTACGTTTAGTTGATCCCAGTCTGGCTAGGAGAGGATAGGTCCGTTTAGGTCAGGATATATATGATTTCTGTGTTATACGCTGCTGTTTGGTGGCTGTCAGCGCTCTACCGTGCTCTAGTACATTCCACTTGGCTCTGCGGCACCAGCAATAGTGGTCTCGGCACACAAGGTTAAGTTAGGTTACGTTTCATTACATTACGTTTGCTTATGTTAGGATAGAATAGCTTTGACTTTTTTTTACTATACACTGCTATTCGGTGGATTTCTGCGCTCTTCTGTGCACTTATATGCCCTACTTGTCTCCGAGGAGGCCAGCAATACTGATC
>NW_016981743.1:0-540 GCF_001483705.2 Eufriesea mexicana | reverse complement strand
TCGGCGGTGGAGAGGACAGCAGTAGATGTCTCTTCTCGTTAGATTTAGTTATACTACGTTTGGTTAGGTAAGGTTGTGCCTGCTTTTGCCAGAATGGCTTTGACTTTTGTGCTATACACTGCAATTTGTTGAATCTCTGCGCTCAATTGTGATCTAATATCCCCTGCTTGGCGATGGGGAGGCCAGAAGTAGTGGCCGTGGCGCGTTAGGCTGAGCTATGCTGCGTAATGATATGTTAGGTTTGGCTAGGTTAGGACGGGATAGCTTTGATATTCGTGCTATACAACTCTATTCGGAGGATTTCTGTGCTCCACATTGCTCTTCTATACCAAGCTTGTCTCTCAGGGGGCCAGCAATTGTGGCCGTGGCACGTTAGGTTGAGTTACGTTACGTCTGGTTAGGTTAGGTTTGGCTTTGTTTCGTTAGGATGGGCCTGAGTTTAGTGCTATGTACTGATGTTTGTCGGATTTCTGCGTTCTACTGTGCTCTAGTTCTCTCTGGTGGCTCTGGGGAGGCCAGGAATTGTGGTCTCGGCTCATT
>NW_016981742.1:0-572 GCF_001483705.2 Eufriesea mexicana | reverse complement strand
CATTGCATTGCAATAGAATCTGTCTTCAAAGCTCCATTTTATTGACATTTTCGACTAATATCTGGTTGAGGAATGTTTTCTGCACAAATAAGGTGATATATTTCAATGGTTTGCTGTAGACTTTGCATTGCATTAGACACTGACCGGGAAACCCAATCTTATTGACATTTTCGTCTAATATTGCGGTGAGCAATTCTTTCAGCGTAAACAACGAGGTAAGGTTCTACTGGTTTGCTATAGCCACAGCATTGCACTAGAATCTGACTGAAAAGTTCTATTTTAATAACTTTTCACCTAATATCGTGGTGAGCAAGATATTCTACATAAATGAGGTGGAAAGATCCTATTGGTAAGCTATGGCCATTGCGTTGCAATATAATCTGACTGAAAAGATCAATTCTATTAACATTTTCGACAAATATTGATGTGAGCAGGCTTTTCAGCGTAAATAACGTGGTAAGATTCTATTGGATAGCGATAGCCATTGCATTGCAGTAGGCTCTGCCTGAAGAGTTCCATTTTATTGACATTTTCGACTAATATCTTGTTGAGGAATGTTTTCTGCACAAATA
>NW_016981741.1:0-687 GCF_001483705.2 Eufriesea mexicana | reverse complement strand
AAAAAAGGCAGTGTTTTTTTCTATAATTATAAATTAAAGTTTCGATTTTGCTTCTTTTTTTGGTTAGATTGTATATGACGATTGTATATGGAATGAAAATATAGTATTTTAAGAAAATGCCAAAGTTCAAAATATTTTCTTTAGGTACTCATTGTCCGGAAACAAGCGAATGAGACCGCGTTCAGGTTTTAACCCGTTGCACTAGAGAGTGCACTTGGCTATACCTTCAGTAAAATGCGAAATCACCCAATTTAGTAAACGCCATATGAGTCAGTTAGCATGCCATAAATGCATTAGTATGTCGAATCTCCTAATAACTTAAACTCCATCATTGTACTACACATACTGCAAGTAATCAACCGATGCAACGATTTACGTATTTGCTTTTCATGTCCCTCATAAAGCTATCATTTTTACTTATAAATCCCATTTGAGGAACTGATTGTAAAACTCGTTAAGTCAATAAAAAAAAAAATTAACAAAATTTCTAAGATAGATATTGATTAATACATCACATTCAAGATAATGTAACGGTGTGCAAGGTATTGAAATCAAATAATTCTACGTATCAATTATTATACTATTTCTTATTTACTGCTCAAAAATATATAGTCAACTTTCTAACAGAAAATCTTCGAACTCCTATTCTTCTTTAGCCAAAAAATTGTCGAGTGCAAAGGGTTAAGT
>NW_016981740.1:0-640 GCF_001483705.2 Eufriesea mexicana | reverse complement strand
CAGCAACAGTGTTCTCGGCATGTTAGTGTGGGCTATGCTTTGTTGGTGACGTTAGGCCAGGGCGGCTTCGACTTTTCTGCGATACACTGCTTTTCGGTGGATCCCTGCGCACTACTGTGCTCTATTACATTCTGGTGTGTCTGTGCGGGCCAGCAATAGTGGCCTTGCCATGTTAGGTTGAGGGCTGCAGCGTTAGGTTGTTTACGTTTGGTGAGGTTAGGATATGATAGTTTTGACGTCTGTGTTATAAGCTGCTATCCTCCGATTTCTCCGCTTTACTGCTCCTTAATGTGTTCTGCCCGGCTCTGTCGTGGGAAGCCATAATGGTATAGACACGTTGGGTTGCGTTCTGTTACGTTTGGTTAGGTTTGGTTATGTCAAGCTCGGTCTGGTTATCATCGACTTTCGTGCTGTGTACTGCTATTCGGAGGATTCCTGCGCTCGTCTGTGCGCTACTATACTCTGTTTGGTCCTGTGGATGCCAGCAATCGCGTTCGCGGCAAGGTATATTGAGTTAGGCTACGTTTGATTACGTTATGTTCGGCTAAGCTTTGTTAGGGTGGCTTCGACTTTCGTAGTGAAAACAGTTTTCCTGCGTGTTCATGTGATCTACTCTACTCTACTGCTTATGCTTGGCTCT
>NW_016981739.1:304-570 GCF_001483705.2 Eufriesea mexicana | reverse complement strand
TGGCATGACATTGCCTGGCCTGGCCTGACCTGCACTGACCTGACATGAACGGACTGACCTGACTTGACCTGACCTTGCTTGACCTAACCTGTCCTGACCAGACATGAGAAGACCAGGCCTGACCTGACCTGCCCTGACCTGACATGAACTGACTGACCTGACCCGACCTGACCTGTCATGACCTGACCAGACGTGACCTGAGTTGATCTGACAGTACCTGGCCTGGCCTGACCATACCTGACCCGACCTGAACTGACATGACCTCA
>NW_016981739.1:0-243 GCF_001483705.2 Eufriesea mexicana | reverse complement strand
AACCGAACCTAACCTAGCACAGCTAAACCTATCCTAACCTAATCTACCCACGCTTTACCTTACCTAAAATAACCAAACACAACTTACCCATACTTTTCCTAACCTAACAAAAACAAACCAAACCTAACATGTCCTAACCAAACACAGTTAACCTAGCTTAAATGAACCTAACATAACCCTACCCAACCAATCCTAACCTAACCTAATCAAACCTAACCTAATCTCACCTTACATATCCCAACT
>NW_016981738.1:0-555 GCF_001483705.2 Eufriesea mexicana | reverse complement strand
TTCGTCTGGTTAGATTAGGGTATCTACAGCTTTTGTGCCATACACTGCTATTCGGTGGATTTCAGCTATCTCGTGTGCTCTTGTATGCTCTGTTTAATTCTGGGGAGGCCAGATATAAAGATCGCAGTGCCTTTTGGTCAAGTTTGGTTGTGTTACGATTGGTTATGTTAGGATAGGATTGGCCTTGGCCTTGTGCAACACAGTCCAATGCGGCGGATTTCTGCGATCCACTCTGCTCCAGTGTGTTCTGCTTGGCTCTGTGGAGGCCTGCAATAGTGACCTCGGTGCGTTGGGTTGAGTAATGTTTCATATGTTTGTGCCACGTTTGGCTAAGTTAGGACACTGTAGCCTCGAATTCTGTGCTATACACAAATTCGGTCGATTTCTGCTTTGTACTGTGTCAGAACACGTTCTGCTTTGCACTGGGTAGGCCAGAAATATTGTTCTAGTCACGCTGTATTGAGTTGGACTACGTTTGGTTGGGTTAGGTTAGGGTATCCTCTGCTTTCGTGATTTGAACTGCATTAAGGTGCATTTCTGCGCTCTACATTGCTC
>NW_016981737.1:1476-2239 GCF_001483705.2 Eufriesea mexicana | reverse complement strand
AAGATTCTATAGCTTTGCAACGCCTACAGCACGCCAATAGTATCTTTCCTCCTTATTTATGAAGGAAAGTAAACTCACTACGTTATTAGTCGTAAATGCCAATAAAATTGATTTTTCCAGCCAGATTCTACTGCATTGCTGTGGATATAGCACGCCAAAAGCATCTTTCCCAATTACCTACGCAAGGAAGATAGCTTACCATGATATTAGTCGAAAATGTCAACCAAATTGTATTTTCCAGGCACAGCCTATATCATTGCAATGGCTATGGCACTAAAAAGCATCTTCCCTCCATACTTACGCATGGAAGCTAGCTCTCCACGATATTAGTCGAAAACGTTAACAAAATTGTATTTTCCAGCCGCATTCTATATCATTGCAATGGCTATAGCACGTAAAAAGCATCTTTCCGCGTTACTTATGCTAGGAAGTTAGCTCACCACGATATTAGTCGTAAATGTCAATAAAATTGAGTTTTCCGACCAGATTCTACTGCATTGCAATGTCTATAGCACGCCAACAGAATCTTCCCTGCTTATTTATGCAAGCAAGTTTACTCACCACAATTTGAGACAAAAATGTAAATAAAATTGAACTTTCCAGCCAGATTCTATAGCATTGCGACCGCTATAGAACGTGAATTGAATGTTTCCTCCTTATAAATGCAAGAAAGTTAGCTCAACACGATGCTAGTCGTAAATGTCAATAAATTTGAATTTTCCATACACACTCTATATCAACGCAACGGCTATAGCACGCCAAT
>NW_016981737.1:0-493 GCF_001483705.2 Eufriesea mexicana | reverse complement strand
TTGCCTATAGCACGCCAACAGTATATTTCCTCCTTATTTATGCAAGAAAGATAACTCACCACGATATTAGTCGAAAATGTCAATAAAATTGAACTTTCTAGAGAGATTATCCAGCATTGCAATGGCTATAACACGCCAAGAGGATTTTTCCTCTTTACTTACGCAAGGAAGTGAGCTCACCAAGATATTAGTCGAAAATGTCAACAAAATTTTTTTTCCAGCCTCAATCGATATCATTGCAATGGCTAAAGCACTCAAAAAGCATCTTTCCTCCTTACTTAGGCAAGATAGTTAGCTCACCACGATGTTATTCGAGAATGTCAACAAAATTGCATTTTCCTTACCGATTCTATATCATTGCAATGGATATAGCACTCAAAAAGCATATTTCCCCCTTACTTACGCAAGGAAGTTAGCTCACCGCGATATGAGTCGAAAATGTCAACAAAGTCGTATTTTCCAGCCACGAAATATACCATTGCAATGCCTATAG
>NW_016981736.1:0-625 GCF_001483705.2 Eufriesea mexicana | reverse complement strand
CGGGCAACCGGAAATAATTGACAAATGGACTTAGGCCACTTTCAAAATAAACGGCTCATATATACGAGTGTATCATTATTACTACTTATTAACCCTTAGACTCGAGAGGCGTCTCTCAGTCGTCATTTAATTAAATTCTGAAGATGGATGTTAATTAATATATCAAATTTACAATTACCCAACAATGTTTGGAATATCGAAGTAAAATAAATCTACGTTTTAATTTGCATACGATTTCTTATTTGCCGTTTTAAAAATATCGTCGACTTTATGGTAGGAAGTCTTCGAATTACTATTTCCTTGTAACGGAAAACGAGTGCAAAGGGTTAATATTGTGAGGGATGATGAGATTAGGAAGGCACAAGTCTCTAACAGATTCTCTGATTAATAAATTATAATATAATTGGAAAATAACAAGATGAGCTTCCGCTATATACATTGTGACATGAGCTGTTCTAAAACTAGTACTCGCTAACACTGACTTTTGCAACACTAATGTTAAAAAAAATATTGATTCGATTGTGGACAAATTTAAAATACGCAAAAACGCTGTTAACAAGACTACACTGTAGGATGCTAAAAACAGGTTTTATTTTCTCTTCAGTTTACAGAAATAACGTGTATG
>NW_016981735.1:0-878 GCF_001483705.2 Eufriesea mexicana | reverse complement strand
TCAACATAATATGCCGCGGCTGTTTCTGGCCACCGCAAGGCCAAGCAGAATATAGTAGAGCAGGGTAGAGTGCAGAAACCCTGCGAAAAGCAGTGTGCTGCACGAAAGTCACACATTACCTGACCGAGCTTGACACATCCTAACATAATCAAACGTATCATAAAGCAACCTAACGAGCTGAGAACACCATTTGCCTCGGCAGAGCGAAGTAGAATATACTAGAGTACAGCAGAGCGCAGAAATTCAGCGCACTGCAGTGAATAGCACAGAAGCCGTAGATATCGTAGCATAGCCTGTGCTAACCTAACCTAACCAGACGTAGAATAACAAAACGTAACTTGCAAAGACCTCTATTGCCGGCCTCCCCAGCGCCAACCAGAGCACTATAGCAGAGCGCAGAGCGCAGACGACCATAGAATGTAAGTGTATAGCACGAAAATCATAGACACCCTAACCTAACCCAAACAAACCTAACCTAACCAAACGTTGACTAATTCAAACTAACGCCCCACGGCCACCATTCCTGGTATTCCCAGTTCAAAGCAAAGTATATTAGATAGCAGTAAAGCGCAGAAATCCACAGAATAGCAGTGGATAGCACAAATGCCAGAGCTGCCCTATCCTAACCTAACCAAACGTAAAACAAGCGGACGTTTCGAAGCCCAAACTGACGTGCCACGACCGCTATTGCTGGCATCCCATCAGCTAAGCAGAGTACAACAGAGCAATGTATGGCGCAGAAATCTTCTGAATTGCAGTGTATAGCGCAAAAGTTGAATCCATCCTAACCAAACGTGGCCAAGCCTAACGTAACCAAACGTAGCATAACTCAACCTAAAGTGCCGAGAGCGCTATTCCAGGCGCCCACAGTGACAAGC
>NW_016981734.1:0-544 GCF_001483705.2 Eufriesea mexicana | reverse complement strand
AATTCCTCGAAAATTCAATTTTATAGACATTTTCGATTAATATCGTGGTGAGGCAGCTTTCGTTCATAAATAAGGAGGCAAGGTTCTATTGGCCAGCTATGGACATTGCAATATTATATAGTATGTCTGGATAATTCAATTTTATTTACATTTTCGAATAATATCGTGGTGAGGTAACTTTCGAGCATAAATAAGGAGGAAAGATTCTTTTGGCACGCTATAGCCGTTGCAGTGCTATAGAATCTGCCTGCAATATTCAATGCTATTGACATTTTCGGCAAATATCGTCGTGAGCTAACTTTCTTGTATAAATAAGTAGGAAAGATACCATTGGCGTGCAATAGCCATTGCAATGCTGTAGAATCTTCCTCGAAAATTCAACTTTATTGACACTTTCGAATAATATCGAGGTGATGTAACTTTCTTGCGTAAATACGGGGGAAAGGTTCTATTGGCCAGCTATGGCCATTGCAATACTATATAGTACGTCTGGATAATTCAATTTTATTTACATTTTCGAATAATATCGTCGTGAGCTCTCTTT
>NW_016981733.1:0-580 GCF_001483705.2 Eufriesea mexicana | reverse complement strand
ACCAAGTTATAACAGGTTATTGATTTTGATTAGACCTATCCTCTGGCAAGAAGATGGCAGTACATGCCATTGGACTGTAGCCGTTATGCGTTCTATTCACCAAGGTATAACAATTAGATTTTGGATAGACCTATGCTCTGGCAAGTAGGTGGCTGTACATGCCATTGGATTCAAGGCGTTAGGCGATCTATTCACCAAGCTATAACAGACTATAGATTTTCAATATACCTCTTCTCTGGCAAGAAGGTTGCTGTACTTGCCATTGGATTGAAGGCGTTTGGTGATCGATTCACCATGCTATAACAAATTATAGATATTGAATAGGCCTATTCTGTGGCAAGTAGACGGCTGTTCTTGCCATTGGATGGAAGGCGTTAGCCGATCTGTTCACCAAGTTATAACAGGTTATAGATTTTGAATAGACCTATCCTCTGGCAAGAAGATGGCAGTACTTGCCATTGGATTGTAGGCGTTATGCGATGTATTCGACAAGCTATAACGTATTATAGATTTTGATTAGACCAATTCTCTGGCAAGTAGATGTCTGTACTTGCCATTGGATTGAAGGCGTTGGGCGACC
>NW_016981732.1:0-854 GCF_001483705.2 Eufriesea mexicana | reverse complement strand
CTTGGACTGTTCTGATATACACTGCAATACTATAGGTTTCTGGATTCTACTCGCCACTAGCGCATTCCGCTTGGCTCTGGAGTGGCCAGCAATAGTGTTCGAGTTGTGTTAGGTTGAGCTAGTCTACGCTTGAATAGGATACGGCAAGTTTTGTTAGGATAGGGTAGCTTTGCCTTTAGCCCTATAGTCTGCTATTAGGTGGATTTCTGGGCCCAACAGTGGTCAAATGTTTTCAGCTTGGCACTGGGAAGCCCAGCAATAGTGCTCTCGGCACGCTACGTTTAGCCACGTTACGTTCGGTTAGGCTGGTTGGGCTAAGTTTGGTATAGGTAGCTTTATCTTCTGCTCTGTACACACCTTTTCGGTGGATCTATGCGCTCTACACTGCTCTGGTAGGTCCTGCTCGGCTCTGGGGTTTTGCAGAAATTGCGGTCTCGGCACGTTAGTTTGAGTTATGTTACTTTCGATTATGTTGCGGTAGATTATGTTAAGAGAGGATGCCTTCGACTTTAGAGCTATAGTCTACTATTAGGTGGATTTCTGCCTCCTACAGTGCATTAATATTTTCAGCTTGTCTCTGTTAACGCCTGCAACAGTGGTCTCGGCACGTTATCTTGTGTCAGGTTACGTTCGGCTAGGTTGGGTTAGGCAATGCTTGGTAAGGATAGCTTTGACCTTTGCGCTGTACGCTGCTATTCGGTGGATTACTGAGCTTTACTGTGATCTGGTATGTCCTCCTTGGCTCTACGGAGGGCAGCAATAGCGGTCTCGGCACGTTAGGCTGAGTTAGTCAATGCTCGGTTATGTTCTGTTTGTTAGGGTTAGGTTTGGGTAACTCTGACTTTCCCGATGTA
>NW_016981731.1:0-619 GCF_001483705.2 Eufriesea mexicana | reverse complement strand
TAACGGTCACGTCGTGTAAGGTTGGTTTGTGCTCCGGTTGGATGTGTTACGTGTGATTAGGTTCGGAGAGGATAAATAGGCTATTGTGCTGTACACTGCTATTCGGTGCATGTCTGCGCTCAATTGTGCTCTAGTATGCTCTGCTTGTCGATGGATATGTCTGCGCTCTATTGTGCTCTAGTATGCTCTGCTTGTCGATGGGTAGGGAAGCAATATTGTTCTAGTCATGTTATGTTTGGCTACGCTACGTTTGGATAGGTTATGTTAGGTCATGCTAAGCCAGTGTACGTTTCACTTCTATGCTATCCAATGCAATGCGTGTGATGTCTGCGCTCTGCTGTCCTCTAGTGTATTCTGCTTTGCTCTGGGATGCCAGCAATAGTGGTCTCGGCACGTTGGGCTTAGCTATGCCGCGTTAGGTTATGTTCCGTTTGGTGATGTTAGGATAATATAGCCAGGACATCTGTGCTACACACTGCTGTCCTCGGAATTCTGCGCTATACGGAATTCTAATATATTCTGCTTGGAACTATGGAGGCCAGCAGGTTTGGCCCCAGCGCGTTATGCTTGGTTAAGCTACGATTGGATATGAAAACTTTGGACATGT
Organism: Eufriesea mexicana; assembly: GCF_001483705.2. NCBI lineage: Eukaryota > Metazoa > Arthropoda > Insecta > Hymenoptera > Apidae > Eufriesea > Eufriesea mexicana. The sequence goes on along the minus strand of NW_016981731.1, from coordinate 12 downwards.
TAGGACAGAATT
>NW_016981730.1:0-616 GCF_001483705.2 Eufriesea mexicana | reverse complement strand
CTCTGCGGAGGCCAGCAATACTGGTTACCGCATGATAGGTTGAGATGGATTACGTTTTCTTAGGTATGGTTAGGTTGGTTCCGGTCTGTATTGCTTTGACTCTTGTATTTGTGCTCAGCACTTTTATTCTGTGGATTTCTGAGCTCTACTCTCCTCTAATATGTTCTGGCTGGCTCTGAGGAGGGTAGCAGTATAGGTCTCGGCACGTTGGGTGTTGTTAGCTTACGTGTGGCCACGTTACGTTTGGTTAGGTTAGGATAGGATAGATTTGACGTATGCTCTATACACTGCTATTGGGTGGGCTTCTGCGCTCTACAGTTCCCTAATATGCTCTGAATGATGCAGAGGATGCGCGCAAAGATGGCCTCGGCACGTTAGGTTCAGTTAAGTTACGTTTGTCTTGGCTAGGTTAAGGTTGGTTTGGTTAGGATAGCTTTGACTTTTGTGGTATACACTGCTGTTCGGTCGATATCTGCGCTCCGCATTGCTCTACTAGCCTTTGCTTGCCTCTGGGAAGTCCAGCAATATTGGGCGTGGCACGTTCTGTTGTTTTAGGTTACGCTTCGTTTGGTTACTGTAGGCTAAGTTTGACTAGGATGGCTCTGACATTTGTGCC
>NW_016981729.1:0-838 GCF_001483705.2 Eufriesea mexicana | reverse complement strand
TGGCTATTTTCGGTTGGTTTTGGTTACGTATGGGTAGCTTTGACTTTTCTGATAAACACTACGCTTCTATGGATTTCCACGCTCTACACTCCGCTAATGTGCTCTGTTTGACTCTGCGGAGGACAGCATTTCTGATCGCGACACGTTAGGCGGAGATAGGTTACGTTCGTTTTTGTTACGATTAGTTAGGTTAGGAGAGGATAGCTTTGACCTTAGTGCTATAGTCTGCTATTAGTTGGATTTCTGCGCCCTACGGTGCTCTGGTATTTTCAGCTTGGTTCTGGGAATGCCGGCAATAATGGTCTCGGCACGGTCCGTTGAGGTTGGTCAGTTTCGATTTGGTTGGGTAAGGCTAAGTTTGGTTAGGATACTGTTTATCTTCTGTGCTGCGCACTGCCGTTTGGTGGACTTCAGCGCATGACTGTGCTCTAGAATGTCCTGCTTGGCTCAGGGGTGGCAGCAATAGCTGTTTCGGCACGCTAGGTTTTGCTATGCTTTGTTTGGCTGTGACCTTTTGGCATGGGTTAGGCTTATGCAGCTATGACTCATCTGATATACACAGCGATTCCGTGTATTTCTGCGTTCTACTCTACACTAATGTGTTCTGCTTGGCCCTGGGGGACAGCAGTAGCGGTTGCGACACGTTAGGTTGCGTTATGTTACGTTTGGTTATGTTACAATTGGATAGGTTAGTAGAGGATAGCTATGACTTTAGTGCTCTAATCTGCTATTAGGTTGACTTCTGCGCCCTACTGTGCGCTATACTTTCATCTTGTCTTTGGGAAAGCCAGCAGTAGTGGTCTCGGCACGTTTTGTTGTGTCTGGTTACGCCGGGTTT
>NW_016981728.1:0-1375 GCF_001483705.2 Eufriesea mexicana | reverse complement strand
GCAGCAAGTGTGGTCTCGGCACGTTAGGTTGTGTTATGTTACGGTCGGCTTGGCTAGGTTAGGTTATGTTAGGTTAAGTTTAGTTAGGTTATCTTTGACTTTTGGGCCGTACACTGCTATTCGGAGAATATCTACGTTCTACTGTGCTATAGTACATTCTGCTTCGCTATGTGGAGGACATCGCTATTGGTCTCGGCACGGTAGTCTGAGTTATAGTGCTTTTGGTTATGCTACGTTTGGTTTGGTTGGGAGAGGATAGCTCAGACCTTTACGCTGTATATTTCTATTCGGTGGATTACCGCGCTCAACATTGCTCCACTATGCTCTGCTCGACTCACGGGAGGCCAGCAATAGTGGTCGCCCCGCGTTAGGTTGAGTTAGAGTACGGTTGCTTTGGCTAGGTTGCGTTGTGTTTGGTTAGGATAGCTTTGTCTTTTGTGCTACGCACTGCTATTCTATCAACTTCTGCGCTCCTCCGTTCCCTAGCGCAATCCGCCTGTCTCTGTGGATGCCGGGAGTAGTGCCTTCGGCACGTTAGCTTGAGTTACGTTATGTCTGGCTAGGCTAGGTTTGGTTGGGCTTGGTTAGGTTAGCTTTGACTTTTGTGCTTGACACTGCTATTCGGATGATTCCAGCGATCTACATTGCTCTACTATACTCCGCTTAGCTCCCGTGAGGCCAGCAATAGCGGTCGTTGAACGTCAGTATGTGTTATGTTACGTCTGCTTGTATTACGCTATGATGGGTTAGGAGTGGATAGCTTTGACTTTTGCCGTGCACACTGCTGTTCGGTGGATATCTGCGCTCCACTGTTGTATACTATTATGCTCTGCCTGGCGCTGTGGGTGCCAGCAGTTGTGTTCTCGGCATGGTAGTTTGAGTTAGGCTTCGTTTGGCTAGGTTAGGCTTTGTCAGGTTAGATTAGGATATCGCTGACTTTAGTGACTCGCTTTAGTGACTCGCACATCACTGCGGCGGACTTCTTCGCTCTCCTGTGCTCTAGTATATTCTGCCTTTCTCTGGGGATGACAGCAATAGTGGTCTAGGCACGTTTGGTTATGTTAGGTTATGTTTGGTTGTGGTATGTTTGGATAGTTTAAGAGAGTATAGCTCTGTCTTTTGCGCTGTGCGCTGCTAATCGGTGGATTTCTGCGCTCTACTGCGTTCTAATATTCCCAGCTTCGCTCTGGGAATACCAGAAATAGTGGCCGCGGCGCGTTAAGTTGGGTTAGCTTACGTTTGGTTAGGTTAGGTTTGATTGGGGTAGGTTGGGATACCTTTCACTTTCGTACCAAGCACTGCCATCATATGTACCTCCGCGTGCTACTCTCCTCTAATGTGCCCTGACTAGCGACGTGGAGGCTAGCAATAGTAG
>NW_016981727.1:0-662 GCF_001483705.2 Eufriesea mexicana | reverse complement strand
CTAACCCAAGCTAACCGAACGTAACCTTACTAAACATAGCGTGCCGAGACCACTGTTGCTGGCCTTCTCACAGCCAATCTGAAAATATTAAAGCACTGTAAGGCGCAGAGATGCACCTAGTGGCAGACCATAACTCTAAAGTCAAAACTATCCTCTCCTAAGCTAACCAATCGTGGCATAATCGAACGTAACCTTTTTCAACCTAACGTGACGCGACCAGAGTGGCTGGCCTACGCAGAGCCGAGCCGAAAATGTTAGAGCTCTGTAGGGCGCAGGAATCAACCTAATATCAGGTAAAGTCAAATCTACCATCTTCTAACCTAACCATCCCTAACACAATCGAACGTAACCTAGAGCAGCCTAACTTGCGGCGACCGCTATTGCTGTCCCCGCCAGGGCCAAGCAGAACATATTTCTTGAGAGTAAATGACAGAAATCCATGGAATCGCAGTGTATATCAGAAAAGTCAAAGCTACGCAATCCTAACGCGAGCGAACGGAACATATCTAAACAAAGCGTAACTCAACCCATCCTGCCGAGAGAGCTATTGCTGGCCTCCCTAGGGCCAAGCAGGACATACCAGAGCACAGCACAGCGCGGATATGCACCTTATAGCAGTGCACAGCACGAAAGTCGTAGATACACTAACCAAACTTAGTCTG
>NW_016981726.1:0-459 GCF_001483705.2 Eufriesea mexicana | reverse complement strand
CCAAACCCAACCTAACCGAGCGTAACATGCCACAACATAACGTGCCGAGACCACTGTTGCTTGCCTTCCCGCAGCCAGGCTGAACATGTTAAAGCACTGTAGGGTTCCTCCTAATAGCAGGCGATAGCAGTTAAGTCATAGCTATCCTCCCCTAACCTAACCAAACGTAGGATGACCAAACGTAACATTTCTCAGCCTAACGTGCCGCGACCACAATGGCTGTCCTCCTCAGAGTCAAGCGGAACACGCTAGTGGAGAGTAGATTCCCGAAAACCATAAAACCGCAGTGTGTATCAAAAAATTCTAAGCTACCCGAATCTAACCTAAGCAAGCAGACCATTACCAAGCATAGCCTTAGTCTACCTAATATACCGAGACCGCTATTGCTGCACTCCGCAGAGCCGCGCAGGACTTACCAGAGGGCAGTAGATCGCAGATATACGCCGAACAGTAGTGTAC
>NW_016981725.1:0-1006 GCF_001483705.2 Eufriesea mexicana | reverse complement strand
ATACATCCATCCACCCATACATCCATCCATCCATACATCCATCCATTCATACGTACATACATATACACATCCATCCTTCCATTCATGCATACATATATAAATCCATACATCCATACATCAGTACATTCCCCAATCCGTACCTCAATCCATCCACACTTCCACCCATCCATACAGCCATCCACCCATACGTATATCCATACATACATACATACTTAAACACATCCATCCATCCAATCATCCACCCATGCAAACATCCACCGATCCTTACATCCTTCTATCCATACATCCATCCACGAATCCTTCCTTCCTTCCATGCATCCATACACACATCCATACATCCACCGATCCATACATCCATAAATCAATACATCAATCCAACAAACCATCCATCCATTCATCCATACATCCATACATACATCAATACATACATACATGCGTACAACCATACATTCAAACGTTCATACATCCACACGTACATCCTTACATGCATCCATACATCCATCCATACATGCATCCATTCATACGCCCTACCATACAGGGATCCATATATCCATACATATGTCCGTTCACACATCCATCGATACATCCATACATACATCAATACATACAACCATACATACACCCGTTCATTCATCCATACATTCTTCCATTCATAGATACATACATACATACATACATACATACCTACATACATCCATGCATACATCCATATATACATCCATACATACATAAATGCATACATCCATAAATACATCCATACATCCGTTCATCCGTCCATCTCATACACCCAGCCATCCATACAGCCATCCACCCATCCATCCATCCATCCATACATCCATCCTTTCATACACCCATCCATCCGTACATCCATCGACCCATACATATATCCATCCATACATCCATCCACCAAACCATCAATCCATAATTACATCCATACATGCACCAATACATACATCCATCCATCCATACATCTGTACATCCGTGCATCCATACATTCGAACATCCA
>NW_016981724.1:0-584 GCF_001483705.2 Eufriesea mexicana | reverse complement strand
CACTGCTATTCAGACGATTCCAGCGTTCTACGTTGTTCTCCTATACCCTGCCTAGCTCTCGTGGGGCCAGCAATGACGGTCGTGACACGTAATGTTGGAATATTTTACGCCTGCTTGTCTTACGTTTGGTTTCATTGGGAGAGGATAGCTTTGACTTTTGTGCTATGCACTGCTATTCGGCGGCTTTCTACGCTCTACTGTGCTCTAGCATATTCTGCTTGGCTATGAGAAGGACAGCGGTATTGGTCTGGGTACGTATGTATGAGTTCGGTTACGTTTGGTTATATTACGTTTGGTTAGGTTAGGATAGTATAGCTTCCACTCTTGCTCTGCACACTGCAATGCGGTGGATTAGTGCGCTGTGTTGTGCTCTCGTGTACTCTGCTTGTCTCTTGGGAGGTCAGCAACATTGGCCTCGGCATGTTATGTTAGGCTAAGGTACATTTTGTTATATTACGTTTGAATGGGCAAGGGGAGGCTAGATTTGACCTTTGCGCTATACACTGGTATTCGGTGGATTCCTACACCCAACGTCACTCTACTGTACTCTGCTCGACTCTGGGAGGGCCATTAATTGCGGTCTC
>NW_016981723.1:846-1061 GCF_001483705.2 Eufriesea mexicana | reverse complement strand
ACGAAAAAGTTAAGAAAAATGATTGTTCCAGACAGGTTCTATAACATTACAATGGCTATAACAAGTCAATAGAATCTTTCCACCTTATTTATGCAAAAAAGTTATCTCACCACGATATTATTTGAACATGTCAATTAAATTGAATTTTCCATGCAGATTCTATGGCATTGCAACTGCTGTAGCACGCCAATACAATCTTTCCTCCTTATTTATGC
>NW_016981723.1:391-616 GCF_001483705.2 Eufriesea mexicana | reverse complement strand
TCCTCCTTATTTATGCATGGAGGTAAGATCACCGCGATATTAGTCGAAAATGTCAATAAAATTAAATTTTCCAGCCATATTCTGTAGCGTTGCAGTGGAAATAGCACGACAATAGAATCTTTCCTACTTATTTAAGCAAGTAAGTTACCTCACCACGATATTATACGAGAATGTCAATAAAATTGAATTTTCCAGCCATTTTCTATAGCACTGCAACGGGTATAG
>NW_016981723.1:0-211 GCF_001483705.2 Eufriesea mexicana | reverse complement strand
ACACGATATTATTCGAAAATGTCAATAAAACTGAGTTTTCCAGCCAAATTCTATTGCACTGCAATGGCCATAACACGCCAATACATTATTTCCCCTTATTTATGCAAGGAGCCTAGCACACCACAACATTATTCGAAAAAGTCAATAGAAATGATCGTTCCAGACAGGTTCTATAGCATTACAATGGCTATAGCACGTCAATAGAATCTTT
>NW_016981722.1:0-558 GCF_001483705.2 Eufriesea mexicana | reverse complement strand
TGTATAGCACAAAAGTCAAACATTTGCTGACATAACCTTACCATACCTAACCGAACCAAACGTAGTGTAACTTAACATAACATACGGAGACATGTATTGCTGGCATCCGCAGAGCCAGGCAAAGCATGGTAGAGCAACTTAGAGCGCAGAAGCCACAGCATTGCAGTGAATAGTACTAAGGCCGCAGATATCCAAGCATAACCTGACCTAACCTAACCTAACCAACCGTTGCATATCTGAATATAACGTGCCGCGACCACAGCTGCTGGAATCCCCCGAGCCAAGCAGGGTATTGTAGTGCACAGCAGAGCACAGAAACCCCCAGAAAAATAGTGTTCACCACGAAAGTCGTAGCTACCCTTACCAAACGTAGCCTAACCTTACCAAACCAAACATAACCTAACCCAAAATAACGTGCCACGACCACTATTGCTCTCCTCCACAGAGTCGCGCAGAGTAGAGTAGAGTAATGTACGGCGCAGAAATACACCGTATAGCAGCGTATAGCATAGAAGTCGAAGAAGTCCTAACCAATATTTCCTTGCCTACCATAAGGGA
>NW_016981721.1:0-627 GCF_001483705.2 Eufriesea mexicana | reverse complement strand
TAACACAACGCAACCGAACTTTCCGCGAACACTACTGCTGTGGTCCCCAGACGTAGGCATAATGTGGTGGAGCACAATAAAGCGCAGAAGTCCATAGAAGGTCAGTGTTGAGCAAATATGTCAAAGCTATCCTAACTTAACCCAACCAAACCTAACCGAAACGAACGTAACCAAACAAAACCTAAAGTGCCGCGAACACAATTACTTTCTCCCACAGAGCCCAGCATAATATACCAGAATACAGTAGAGCGCTATCATCCACCGCATTGCATTGTACATTACAAAAGTTGAAGATACCCTAACCCAACCTGACCCAAACTATCCTAATCGAACGTAGCCTAACTCAGCGTAATGTACCGAGGCTGGTATTACTAGCCTCCACAGAGGCATGCAGATCTTGTTGGAGCTATGTAGAGCGCAGAAATCAACCGAATGGCGGTGCGGGGCAAAAGTAAAAGCTGACCTCTCCTATCCTAACCCAACATAGCCTAACCAAATGTAACATAACGCAAACTTTCGTGCCAAGGCATCTATTGCTGACTTCCACAGATTAAACCAGAATGAACTAGAGCACAGTAGATAACAGAAATCCGCCGCATTGCAGTGCAAAGCATAAAAGTCAAAGAT
>NW_016981720.1:0-581 GCF_001483705.2 Eufriesea mexicana | reverse complement strand
GACTTTTGTGCTATTCACTGCTATTCGGTGGCTTTCTGCAATTTACTGTGCTGTAATATATTCCACTTTGCTATGTTGTGGGCAGCAGTATTGGTCGCGGCACGTTAGTCTGAGTTATGCTGCGTTTGGGTATACGTTCGGACAGGATAGGATAGGGTAGCTTACACTTCCGTGCTATACACTAGTATTCGGTGGATTTCTGTTCTACTGTGCTCTTATGCTCTCTGCTTGGCTCTTGTGAAGTCAGTAATAGTGATCTCGGCACGTTAGGTCGACATAGGGTGCGTTTGGTTATGTTATGTTAGCTACGGTTAGGTTTGAATGTCTTTGTCTTCTCTGCTCTACGCTGCTATCCTATGGATTCCTGCGACATACTCTCCTCTGATAAGTGCTGCATTGCTGTGGGGAGGCCAGCAATAGTGGTGGTGGCACATTGCGTTGTGTTTGGTTACGTTTGGTAGTGTTGCGGTTAATTAGGTTAGTATAGGTTACCTTTGACTTTTGTGCTACATCCTGCATTTCGGTGGATTTCTCCGCTCTACTGTGCTCTAATATGCACGGCTCTGCTCTGGGATTGCCAG
>NW_016981719.1:0-764 GCF_001483705.2 Eufriesea mexicana | reverse complement strand
GTCATCGCATATCAAGAAAGTCATAGGTATCTCAACCCAACCCAAACAAGCCTAACCTAACCAAACGTAACCTATCCCATCCTAAGGCGCCGCGGCCACTATTTCTGAAATTCCCAGAGCAAAGCAGGAGAAACTACTTCACAGTGGGGCGCAGAATTCCACCGAATAGCAGTGCACAGCAGAAAAGTCAAAGCTACCCTGGCCTCACATAACCAAGCGTAACACAGCCAAGCGTAACATGACCCAACCTGATTGGGTGAGTTTCGGTTGCGTTCGGTTAGGTTTGGTTTGTGGCACTGACTTCTGTGTTGCACGCTGCTAATCAGTGGATCTCCGCACTCTACTGTGGTATAATATGATCTGTAGGGCTCTGGGAAGTCAAGGGATGGAGGTCTCGTGTCCTTAGGTGTAGTTATTTTACGTTTGGTTGGGATAGGATTGGTCAGATTAGGTACGGATATCTTTGACTATTGTGCTATGCTATGCTATTTGGTGGCCTTCTGCGCTCTACTGTGCTCTAGTGTATACCGCGTGGCTCTGTCGAGGCCAGCGATAGTGGTCTCGGCACGTTAAGTTGGGTTAAGTTGCGTTTGGTTACATTACATTTGTATATGTCATGCTAAGGTAGCTTTGACTTTTGTGTTGTACACTGTTATTCGGTGCATTCTTGCGCTCTACATAGCTCTACTATACTTAGCTCAACCGGCGGGATGCGAGCAATAGTGTCCGTGGCACGTTAGGTTGAGTTTGCCTACGGTAGGCTA
>NW_016981718.1:0-870 GCF_001483705.2 Eufriesea mexicana | reverse complement strand
GATTGGTTAGGTTAGGATAGGTATGCTTCGACTCTTATGCTACACACCGCAATTTGGTGGACTTATGCGCTGAACATTGCTCTACTATTCTCTGCTCGACTCTCTGGGTGACCAGCAATATGTGTTGTGGCACGATATGAGGAATTGGGTTACGTTCGGTTGCGTTACGTTTTGGCCATGTTAGGGTAGGGTAGCTTTGTCCTTTGTGCTATGCACTGCTACTCTGTGGATATTTGCGCTCTACAGTGTTCTAACATACTCTGCTCAGCCCTGGAGATGCAAGTAGTAATTTTCTCTGCTCGTTAGCCTGAACCAGGCTGCGTTTTGTTAGGTTACGTCTACTTGGGTTAAGTCTGAGTAGCTCTGACATTCGCGGTATACACTGCTATCCGCTGGAGTCCTGCGCTCCACTGTGCTCTAGTATACTCTGCTCGACACTGGAGAGGCTAGTAATAGTTGTTCCGGCACGTTAGGTTGAGTTACACTATGTATAGATTGCTTATGTTAGGAACGTTTAGATTAGGACACGTTAGACTTTTGTGCTATACACTGCATTGCGGTGGACTTCCGCGCTCTGCTGTGCTGTAGCATACTCTTCTTGGCGCTGGGTAGGCAAGCAATAGTGGTCTCGGTACGTAAGGTTAAGTTGCGCTACGTTTGCCCTTGGTGCATTTGGTGTGCCTAGGGCACGATAGCTCAGACTTTTTTGCTATACACTGCTGTCCGCGGATTTCTGCGCTTTAATGTGACCTGACATTTTCAGCTTGGCTCTGTGAAAAGCAGCAATAGCGGTCATGGCACGTTATTCTGAGAGGGACTACGTTTAGCTGTGTCAGGTTAGGTCAGGTTAGATTAGGATGTCTTTGTCTT
>NW_016981717.1:0-891 GCF_001483705.2 Eufriesea mexicana | reverse complement strand
GTGTATGGATGTATGGATGGATGTATGGATGTATTGTTGTATGTATGTATGTATGTATGTATGAATGGATTGTTGGATGGATGTATGGATGGATAGATGTACGGATGAATGGATGGATGGATTTATGGATGTGTGGATGTTTGATTGTATGGATGGATGTATGTGAGGGTGCATAGATGTATGGATCGATGGGAGTATGGATGGGTGCTTGTATGGAGGGATGGATGTATGGTTCGATGGATGTATGGATGAGTGGATGTATGGATGGGTGGATGTGCGGATGGATGGATGTATGGAAGGTGGATGTATGGATGGGTGGATGTATGGATGGGTGGATGTATGGATGGATGAATGTATCAGAGGGTGGATGTACGAATGGATGCATTTACGGAAGTATGTTTGTGGGGATGTATGGATAAATATATATATATGGATGGATGGGTGGATGATTGGATGGATTTATGGATGTGTGAATGGGTGGATGTATGTATGGATGTATGCATGGATGTATGTATGGATGCATTTACGGATGTATCTATGGATGTATGTATGGATGAATGTATGTTTGTATGCATGGATGTATGGATTATGGACGTATGTATGGATGTACGTATGGATGGATGAATGCATGGATGTATGGATGTATGTATGAATGGATGTATGCATGTATGGATGTATGGATGTATGGAGTATGAACGTACTGGATGAACGAATTTATGGATGTACGGGTTTATGGATGTATTAATGGATGTATGGATGTATTGATGTATGTATATATGTATGTATGGTTGATTGGATTGGTGGATGGATGTATGGATGGGTAGATGCATGGATGAATGGATGGATGGATTTATGGATGTATGGATGTATGAATGTATGGATGGATGGATG
>NW_016981716.1:0-228 GCF_001483705.2 Eufriesea mexicana | reverse complement strand
TACATCCATACATACATCCATACAAACATCCATACGTACACCCATACATCCATACATCCATACATCCAAACATTCATACGTACACACATGCAAACATCCGTCCATCCATACATTCATCCATCCATACATGCGTACATCCACGCACCCATACATCCATAAATCCTGCCATCCGTTCTTCCTTCCATCGATACATCCATCCATCCAAACATCCATACATATATACATACA
>NW_016981715.1:0-615 GCF_001483705.2 Eufriesea mexicana | reverse complement strand
CGGTGACTTTCTTGCATAAATAAGGAGGAAAGATTCTATTGGCCAGCTATGGCCATTGCAGTTTTATAGTATCTGGATGGAAAGTTCAATTTTATTTACATTTTCGACTAATATCGTGGTGAGCTGACATCCATGCATGTGTAAGGAGGAAGGATACCACTGGCGAGTTATAGCCATTGCAATGATATAGAATCTGGCTGGAAAATTCAATTCTATTGATATTTTCTACTAATATCGCCGTGAGCTATATTTCTTGGATGCATATGGACGAAATATTCTATTGGCGTGCTATAGCCATTGCAAACCTACAGTGTCTGGATGGAAAATTCTATGGAAAATTCAATTTTGTTGACATTTTCGACTAATATCGCGGTGAGCTAACATCCTTGCATAAATAAGGAGGAGAGATTATATTGGCACGCTATAGCCATTGCAGTGCTATAGAATCTGGCTGCTAAATTCAATTTTATTGGCATTTTCGGCTAATATCGTGGTGAGATAACTTTCTTGTATAATAAAGGAGGAAAGATACTATTGGCGTGCTGTAGCCAATGCAGTGCTATAGTATCTGCCTCGAAAATTCAATTTTATTGACATTTTCGGCTAATATCGTGG
>NW_016981714.1:0-444 GCF_001483705.2 Eufriesea mexicana | reverse complement strand
GTCTTTTGTGCTATACACTGCGATTCGGTGGACTTCTGCACTATGCTGTGCTCCTAGATGCTCTTTTGTCCCTGGGAATGTCGGGAATAGTGGTCTTGGCACGTTAAGTTGAGTTAGACTGGGTTCAGTTAGGTTAGGATAGGCTACGTTTGGTTAGGATAGCTCCAGCTTTTGGGTTATGCATTGCTATTCGGTGGACTTCTGCGTTATAATCTGCCCTTATATGCTCTGCTTGGCCCTGGCGGGCCAGCAGCAGTGGGCTAAGCACCATAGGTTGGGATAGGTTTCGTTCGGTTTGGTTAGGTTAGGTCAGGTTGTGTTAGGACGCTTTTCACTTTTTTTGCTTTACGTTTCAATGCGTCGGATTTTTACGATCTGCTGTGCGCAAGTATATTCTGCTCGGCTCTGGCGAGGTCAGCAATGGTAGTCTGGGCACGTTAGGCT
>NW_016981713.1:0-1361 GCF_001483705.2 Eufriesea mexicana | reverse complement strand
CGGCAGGACATGTTAACACAGGTTACGTTCCGTTATGATGGGTTGGGATAAGTTTGATTTCGGTAGCTCTAACTTTCGCCCTGTGCACTGACGTATGGTAGATTTCTGCGCTCTACTGTGCTCTCGTACGTCCTGATTGGCTTTGCGGTGTCCAGCAATAGTGGTCGCTGCACGATAGTTTGTGTTGTGTTACGTTTGTCTATGGTACGTTTGTATAGGTTAGAAGAGGACAGCCTTGACTTTTGTGCCATAGTCTGCTATCAGGTAAATTCCTGCGACATACGGCCCTCTAGGGCCTTCCGCTTGGCTCCGGGAAGGACATAAATAGTAGCCTAGGCACGTTATGTTGTGTCAGGTATCGTTCGGTTAGGACGGGTTATCCTATGTTTGGTTAGGATAGCTTCATCTTTTATGTAGTACATTGCTATCCGGTGGATTCCTGCGCTCTACTGTGCTCCAGCACAGCCCGCTTCTTACAGTGGAGAGCTGCACCAGCGGTTTCTTTATGTAAGGTTCAGTTATGTCGAGTTAGGATATGCTACGCTTGGCTAGTTTCGGATAGGCAACTCCGCCTTTTGTGCTATTCACTGCTACTCGGTCAATTTCTGCGCTCTGATGTGCTGTGATATGTACTGCTTTGCTCCGGAGGGCCTGCAATGTTGGTCCCGTTACGTTATGTTGTGTTACACTACGTTTGGTATGTTATGTTAGGCATAGTTAGGTCAGGATATGTCCGACCTTTGTGCTATACACGAAAATGAGGTAGATTTCTGGCCTCTGCTGTGCTCTAGTATTTTCTGCAAGACTCTGGGGTGGCCAGCAACAGTGGTCTACGGTCGTTAGGTTTAGATATGTTACGACTGGTTATGTTTGGTTAGGCTACGTTTGGTGCGTGTAGCTTCTGCTATCCTGCTGTACACTGTTATTCGAAGTATTCATGTGATCTACTGTTCTCTACTGTATTATGCTTGGCTCCGGGGTGTCCGGCGGCAGCGGTCGCGGCACGCTGTCTTCAGCTACGCTACGCTTGGTTAAGTCAGGTCAGGTTATGTTATGTTAGGATACCTTCGTCTTTTGTGCTATTTACAGCAATGCGATGGATATATGCACACTACTGTACCCTAGAACACCCTGCTTTTCCCTGTGGAGGTCAGCAATATTTGTCTAGTCCTGACATGATGAGCTATGTTACGATTAGATATGTTACGTTTGGATAGTTTAGGACAGGCTGCTTTGACCTCTGTGCTCTTCACTGCTATTCGGTAGATTTCTGTGCTTTAGTGCGCTCTAATGTGGTCTGCCTGGATCTGGGGAGGCCAGCAATATTGGTCTCGTCTAGTTATGTTCAGGTACACTAGGTT
>NW_016981712.1:0-871 GCF_001483705.2 Eufriesea mexicana | reverse complement strand
AGTAGAGCACAGTAGAGCACAGAAATCCACCGAATAGAGGTGTACACCTCGAAAGTCAAAGCTATAAAAACAAAACTCGGACTAACGTAGCCCAACCAAACGAAACACAGCACAAACTAACGTGCCGAGATGACTATTGTTGGCAAGGCAGCACCAAGCATAGCACATTAAGGCACAGTAGGTGGCAGAGGCCCACCGAAAGGATGTGTATAGCACAAAAGTCAAAGCTTTCCCGTCCTAACGCAACCAAACGTGGCTTAACACAACATAGCGTGCCGGAGACTGCAATTGCTGGCCTCCCAAGATCTAAGCTGTGCATATAAGAGAAATGTAGGGCTCAGAAGTCTACCGATATGCAGTGTATAGCATAATAGTAAAAGCTACTGTATCGCAACCTAGCCAAACGTAACAAAAGCAAACGTAACCTAACTCAACCTCACGTGCCGCGACCTGAATTGCTGTCATCCCCACGGCCAAGCAGAGCATATTAGTGGATAGTAGGCCGCGGAAGCTCATCGAATCGCTTTGTGTATATCAGAAAAATCTAAGCAACCCAAGCATAACCCAAACCAACAGGGCTGAGCCAAACATAGCCTAACTCATCAAAATCGGCCGCGTACACTATTGCAGAACTCCCCACGACCAAGCAGAATATAGTAGAACATAGTACAGCGTAGAAATCCACCGAATATCAGTGTATAACACGATAGTCATATCTATTCAAAAATAACCCAAGCTAAGGTAGCGTAGCCATAAGCAGCCCAACAAAACTCAACGGGCCGCGATCAAAATTACTGCTCCCCAGAGTCGAGCAGAGAATAGTAGAGCAACGCAGGGTGCAGAAATCCACCGAATACCATTGTGTAGCATA
>NW_016981711.1:0-277 GCF_001483705.2 Eufriesea mexicana | reverse complement strand
CCTATAAGCTGCCGTAGCTTGGTGATTAGATCGCATATCGCCTGCAATACAATGGCAAGTACAGCCAGATACTTGCCAGGGAATAAGTATATTCAAAATCTGTAATCTGCTATAGCTTGGTGAATAGATCGCCAAACGCCTTCAATCCAATGGCACGTACTACCATCTACTTGCCTGGATAGAGGTCTATTCAAAATCTATAATCTGCTAAATTTTGGTGAATATATCGCCTAACGCATTCAATCCTATGACATGTACAGCCATCTTCTTGCCGGAA
>NW_016981710.1:0-896 GCF_001483705.2 Eufriesea mexicana | reverse complement strand
TGGATCGATGAATTGATATACAGTTGTATGGACGCATGAGTCTTACGTTGTATGGATGCACGTATATATGGTTGTATGGATGGTTGGATGTATCGAATGATAGAAGTACGAATGGTTGGATTTATGGATGTATGGAGGTGTGTAAGTATGGGTGTATGGATGGATGGATGTATGGATGGATAGATGTATGTATCGATGGAAGTAAGGATGGGTAGTTGTATGGCTGGAAGGATGTATGGAAGGGTGGGTGTATGGATATGTGATTGTATGGATTGAAGGCCGCATGAATGGATGGATGTATGGATGGACGGATGTACGGATGAATAGATGTACGTAAGAATGGATGTATGGATGGATTGTGGTATGGATGGATGGATGTATGTATCAATGGATGAATGGATGAATGTATGGATGGATGTATATATGAATGGATGTATGGATTGATGAGTGTATGGATGGATGGATGTATGGATGGATGGATTTATGGATGTATGGATGTATGAATGTATGGATGTATGGATGGATAGATGTATGGATGTAACGATGTATGGATGTATGTATGTGTGAATGTACGAATGTATGGATGTACGGATGTTTGAATTTATGGATCTATATATGTATGGATGTATGGATGCGTGGATGTATGAGTTGATGGATGTATGGATGGATGGATGTATCGAATGAGAGACGTACGAATGGAAGGATTTATGGATGTACGGATGTATGGATGTATGGATGGACGGATCTATGTATGGATGTATGCTTGTATGGATGAATGGATGGATGGATGTATCGAAAGGTGGATGTAGGAGTGGATGGATTCATGGATGTATGGATGTATGGATGCGCGTATGTATGGCCGGCGGGCTGTATGGATGGATGGATTTATGGATTGG
>NW_016981709.1:0-620 GCF_001483705.2 Eufriesea mexicana | reverse complement strand
AATGCCGTGGATTCCTGCGCACTGCACTGCTCTAGTACATTCTACTTGTCTCTGTGGAGGCCTAAAATATTGGCCTTGTCATGATAGGTTGAGCAAGGATAAGTTTGGATATGCCACGTTTGGCTTTGTTAAGACACGCCTCTCTGGCCTTTGCTCTTTACACGGCTTTTCGGTGGAATTCTGTAATCTACTTTGCTCTACTACATTCTGCATTTCTCCGGGGAGGCCAGGAGTTGTTGTGGCGGCACAACATATTGGGAAATGCTGAGAAGGGTTAGGTTAGTTTGTGTCTCGTTATTTTAGGATATCTTCGACTTTTGTCTATTCACTGCAATGTGGTGCGTTTCTAGGATCTACGGTGCTCTAGTACATTCTGGTTGTCAATGTGGGGGGCAGCAGTAGTGGTCTCGGCACGATAGGTCGGGCTATGCTACGTTTGGGTTTGTTACGTTTGGCGATGTTACTAGAGGCTAGTTCAGACCTATGTGATATATAGTGTTATTCGCCAACATCTGCGCTCTGCTCTGCCCTAGTATATCGTGTCCGGCTCTGGGGAAGCCAGCAGCAGTGGCCTTGGCACGTTAGATTGAGGTTGGCTACGTTTGGATGTGTTACGTTTG
>NW_016981708.1:0-277 GCF_001483705.2 Eufriesea mexicana | reverse complement strand
ACATATGGAAGAAAGTTAGGTCACCACGATATTAGTCGAAAATGACAATAAAATAGAATTTTCGAGGCAGATTCTATAGCATTGTAATGGCTATAGCACGCAAATAGAATCTTTCCTCCTTATTTATGCAAGAAGGTGCCAGATTCTACAGCACTGCAATGGGTACAGCGTGCCAATAGCATCTTTCCTCCGTATTTATGCATGGATGTCAGCACACCACGATATTAGTCGATAATGTCAATAAAATTAAATTTTCCATCCAGATACTATAGAATTG
>NW_016981707.1:0-1288 GCF_001483705.2 Eufriesea mexicana | reverse complement strand
TCTGTTATACACTGCGATTCTATGGATACCTGCGCTCTGCTCCCCTCTATTATGCTCTCCACCGCTCTTTGGAGGCCAGCAATAGTGGCCGTGGAACGTTAGGTTGTGTTACGTTACGTTTGGCTATGTTAGGTTAAGTGCGGTTTGTTCAGGTTTTTCTTGACTTTTGTGCTACACACTGCTCTTCGGTTGACTTCAACGCTCTATATTGCTCTACCATACCCTTCTTGAACCTGGGGTGGCCAGTAATGCTGGTTTTGGCACGTTAGGTTGAGTTTGACTACGTTTTGTTTGGTTAGGTTAGGTTAGGTTAGGTTTCGATATCTTTGACTTTTGTGCCTTACGCTGAATTTCGGCGGGTTCCTGTACTCTACTCTGCTCGAGCATATTCTGGACGGCTCAGTGGATGTCAGCAGTTATGGTCCAGGCAAGTTAAGTTGGGTTCGGTTACGTTTGGTTATGTTACGGTTGGTTAGGTATTGCAGCGCATAGCTTTGGCTTTTTGTGCTCTACACTGGTATTCGGTGGATCTCTGCGCTCCACTGTGATTTGATATGTTCAGCTTGGTCATGGGGAGACCGCAATAGTGGTCTCGGAACATCATTCCGTGCTATTTTACGTTTGGATGGTTCAGGTTATGTTACGTTTTCTTTACTTTTGAGAGTTATCCTGCAACGCCACGGATTTCTGAGATTTACTGTGCTCTAGTATATCCTGCTTGGCTCCGGCGAGGTCAGTAATTGTGGTGCAGTGCGGCTAGGTGGAGTTAGTTTACGTTTGGTTGTGCTAGGTTTGGTTAGGTTGGGCTAGGGCAGCTTTGACTTTTGTGCTGTACACGGGTATTCGATAGACTTCTGCGATCTACTGTGATCTAATACGCTCTGCTATGCTCTGGGCAGGCCAGAAACTGTGGCCGCGGCACGTTATATACCGTTAGCTTACGTTCAGTTAGGTTTGATTTGTGTGTGTTAGGATTGGATATCTCCGACTTTTGCGATATACCCTGAAATGCGGTGGATTACGGCGTCCTGCTGTGATCTAATGTGTTCTGCTTAGCACTGTGGAGGCCAAAAATAGTGCTCCCGACTCCTTAAGTTTAGTTCGTCTACGTTTGGATATCTTAGGTTAGGTCGCGTTTGTTTGTGATGTATTCGACTCTCGTGATATATCCTGCTATCTGGTGGTTCTCTGCGCTCTGCTGTGCCCCAGTATATTCTGTCTGGCCGAGGGGATTACAGCAATAGTGGTCTCGGCACGTTAGGTTAAGTTAGGATACGCTTGATTACAT
>NW_016981706.1:0-1167 GCF_001483705.2 Eufriesea mexicana | reverse complement strand
ATTCGAGATATTTTATGAAACAGAGTACTTGGTTTATTTATTTACGGTAGATAAGCAAGTGGACTGTCAAATGATCAATATCATCTGGTTGAGGATGACTTAGGTTATCTTTTCTTCGTTTTTACCTTGGTCTAGTCTTGGAGATGGAATAGTTACTATTATTCTAGAGTTTATTCGAATTTTGTTCTGTGTATATTTTCGAACTCAGTGTATGATGTTTATCGTATCCAGTGGTATATTTCATTCGGGGATCAGTGCTCCAAGGATTTCTGTTATTATGACACGGGTTTGGTATTTACGAGGTCAATATCTGATGAAAATGCAACGACGAAATAATATTTATATTTAACGTCATGTTCGATGACAGTTCGAATAAGTATTGCGAGAAAATAATAAATTAATAAAAATAATAAAAATAATAAAATAATAAATTTCTGCTTTAATTATGTTCTAACTTAAAGTTCAAACTGGAGATGCATTCATGGGCAATCTATGCTGAAATACAGGGTGTCCCAAAAGAATGTGGTTATTTTAAATGGCTTGTGTCCAGAAAAGAAAAAATAAATTGGAAAGAATAAGATATTAAAGTGTGTATACGTTTTTTTCTGGGACACCCTGTATTTCTTGATAGGCATATGGATCTCTGAGTGCCTGAGCCTCGCGAGATATTTATCAAAAATTCCAGTGATGATTTCCAAGTCCTCGTTTCAAGTTTTAGGACTTTCCAATACTTGCAGCTGCCATTACAAACCTGAACGAAAAGCTTCCGATATGAGTGCAACCAGCCACTGCAAATCGCTTTTCCGAAGTTACGATTATCGATGAAAGTCACGCAACAAACTTATAATTAAAAGAAACAACGCCTCGCAAGTATCTTATAATCAGGTCGTTCTTGGAATATGAAAATATAAATTTATTAATATAAGAAATTCATCGATACCATGGAAACTTGCAAGTATCTAGCAACCAATAGGCGAAGTTAATCCAAAATTTTGATTACTTGTCAATATCCGAAGACTTCGTCTTAGTCCCCAAAACTTCTCAATATTCCATCACCACATATTCCATAGTAAATCAAAACGGCAATTTCCAAAACCACTCTTGCAAACTTATGATCATCGTTGGGATATGTATAACGAACTCAAAATTGGAAAAATCAACGCCATG
>NW_016981705.1:0-636 GCF_001483705.2 Eufriesea mexicana | reverse complement strand
TAGTGGTCTCGGCACGTAAAGTTAAGTTAGGATATGTTCGGTCATGTTACGTTTCTCGGGGTTTGGGAATGTGTAGCTGCGCCTTTATTGCTATACTATTCTTGTAGATGGATTTCTTAGTCCTACAGTGACCTAATGTTTTCAGCTCGGATCTGGCAAGGCCAGCAACATTGGTCTCGGCTCGTTATGTTTAGACATGTTACGTAGGGTGAGGTTTGTTCTGGCTAAGCTTGGACAAAGGAGCATTAACTTTTGAGCTGCACATTGCTATTCGATAGATTTCTGCGTTCAGCTGTGCTCTGGTATGTCCAACTTTGCTCTGGGGACGGTAACAATTGCGGAATCGGCACGTTAGTTTGAGTAATGATACGTTCTGTCACGTTTTGCAAGGTTAGGAGAGGGTAGCTTTGACTTTAGTGCTGTAGTCTGCTATTAGGTGGACTCCTGCTTCATACAGTACTTTCATGCTTCCCAGCTTTGATCTGGGAAGGCCAGCGATAGTGGGCACGGTTCGTTATGTCGGGTCAGGTTACGTTAGGTTAGTCTGGGTTAGGAAATATCTGGTCTGGATAACTTCAACTTTCGTGCTGCATACTGCTATTCGGTGGCTTTATGGCATCTACTGTGCTCTAGTAT
>NW_016981704.1:0-531 GCF_001483705.2 Eufriesea mexicana | reverse complement strand
CATCTATACATCCGTACATCCATACATTCGTACATCCATACATTCGTTCATCCATACATCCGTTCATACATACATTCGCACATCCATACGTACATAATCCATACATCCATCAATCCATACATCCATACAACCATACATACATCCATTCGTACATCCCTAAGTACATCCATACATCCACTCATCCATACATACATCCACTCATACATCCAGCCATCCATACATCCAGGCATATATAGATCCATACATCCATACATCCGTACATCCATACATTCGTACATTCACACGTGCATACATCCATACATCCATACATACTACATCCGTACATACATCCATCCATAGACCCATCCATAAATCCATTCATCCACACGTCCATACATCCATACATCCATACATACATACATACATACTTCCATCAATCCATACCTCAATCCAGCCATACATCCGCTCATCCACACATCCATCAACCCGTCCACCCATCCGTCCAAGCATCCATAGAGGCATCAATACATACATCCTTACATACACCAATAC
>NW_016981703.1:0-607 GCF_001483705.2 Eufriesea mexicana | reverse complement strand
GTTACAGCCATATTCTACAGCACTGCGTCCACTATAGCAAGTGAAATGTATCTTTCCTCCTTACATATGCGGGAAAGTTAGCTCACAGCGATGTACGTCGAAAATGTCAATAAATTTGAATTTTCCAATCACATTCTATACCAATGCAATGGTTATAGCACGGCATTACAATCTTTCCTACTTATTTATGCCAGAAGAATAACTCACCACAATATTAGCTGGAAATGTCAGTAATATTGAGTTTTTCAGGCACATTCTAAAGCATTGCAATGGCTACAGCTCGCCAATAGAATCTTTCCTCCTTTTTTATGCAAGAAAGTTAGCACACCACAATATTAGTCGAAAATGTCAACGAAATTGTATTTTCCAGCCACAAACTATATCACTGCAATGGCTATAGCACTCCAGCAGTATATTTCCTCCATATTTATGCAAGAAAGCCAGCCTACCACGATATAAGTCGAAAATGTGAATAAAATTGACCTTCCCAGCCAGATTCTATTGCATTACGACGGCTATAGCACGCCAGAAGAGCCTACCCTCCTTATTTATGCAATAAAGTTAGCTCACCACAATATTATTCGGAAATGTCAATAAAATTGAATTT
>NW_016981702.1:0-637 GCF_001483705.2 Eufriesea mexicana | reverse complement strand
CACCGGACGTAACATATGCAAACGTGGCCCAACTACGCCGGACATGACGAGACCGCTATTGCTAGCCTCCACAAAGGCAAGCAGAATGTACTGGAGCACAGAAGTGCGCAGAAACCCGCCGCAATAGAGTGAATAATTCAGACATGCCCTGACCCTACCTGACCCTACCTGACCTTTCCAAACGTAGTGAAGTTAAGCATGACGGGAAAGGACCTACATTTCTTGTCTCCCCATCACCAAGCATAGCAAATTTGAGGACACTAGAGCGCAGGAATCCGCGGATAGCAGTGTATAGTACAAAAGCCTAAACTATATCCTGACCACCCCAAACGTAACATGATCGAACGTAGCATAGCTCAACCTAACGTGCCGAGACCACTACAGTTGGCCACCCCAGAGCCTAGCAGAACACACTAGAGCACACTATGGAGCAGAAGACCACCGAATAGCAGTGTATAGCGCAAAAGTTAACGCTACCCTCTCCTAATATGTCCAATCCTAACAAGAACAAACGCAAGATAGCTGTACATCAAATACCACGAGCACTATTGCTGGCCTCCCCAGAGTCTTGCAGGACTTGCTAGAGGACAGTAGGGTGCAGAAGTCCATTAAATATCGTTGTACAGCACGAAAGTCA
>NW_016981701.1:464-881 GCF_001483705.2 Eufriesea mexicana | reverse complement strand
AGATGATGTCAGTTCAGGTCAGATGATGTCAGTTCAGGTCAGTTCAGGTCAGGCCAGGTCAGGAATGTTCAGGTCAGGTCAGGTCATGTCAGGTCGGGTCAGGCCAGTAGGCCAGGTCAGGCATGTTCAGGTCAGGTCAGGTCAGGCCAGGTCATGCATGGTTACGTCATATCAGGTCAGGTCATGTCATGTCAGGTCAGGTCAGGTCAGGTCAGGTAGGGCCAGGTCAGGCCAGGCGATGCCAGGTCGTGTCAGTTCAGGTCAGGTCAGGTCAGTCTGGTCAGGTCAGGGCAGGTAAGGTCGGTTAAAGTCAGGACAGGTCAGGTCATGTCAGGTAATGTCAGCTCAGGTAAGGTCAGTTCGGCTAAGGTCAGTTCAGGTCAGTTCAGGTCAGGCCAGGCCAGGCAAGGTTAGGTC
>NW_016981701.1:0-209 GCF_001483705.2 Eufriesea mexicana | reverse complement strand
GGTCAGGTCAGGTCTGTTGAGGTCAATTCACTTCAGGTCAGGTCATGTCATATCAGGTCAGGTCAGGTCAGGCCAGGCAAGGACGGGTCTGGTGAGGTCAGGTCAGGTGAGGTCAGTCAGGTCACGTCAGGGCAGGCAAGGTCAATTGAAGTCAGGACAGGTCAGGTCAGGTCAGGTAACCTCAGCTCAGGTGAGGTCAGGTCAGCTAA
>NW_016981700.1:0-959 GCF_001483705.2 Eufriesea mexicana | reverse complement strand
CAATGCAATAGAATCTTCCTGGAAAATTCAATTTTATTGAGATTTTCGGCTAATATCGTGGTGGGTTAACTTTCTCGCATATATAAGGTGGATAGATACTATTGGCGTGCTGTTGGCATTCCAATGCAATAGAATCATCCTGGAAAATTCTAATTTTATTGACATTTTCGACTAATTTCGTGGTACGCTGTCTTTCTTTCATAAATAAGGGGGAAAGATACTTTTGGCGTGCTATATCCATTGCAATGAAATAGAATGTGCCTGGCAGATTCATTTTTATTGACAGTTTCGATTAACATCGTGGTGAGCTAACTTCCTTGCATAGGTATGGAGGAAACATCCGTTCGGAGTGCTACAGCCATTGCAATGCTGCAGAATCTGGCTGGAAAATTCAATTTTATTGAGATTTTCGGCTGATATCGTGGTGAGTTAACTTTCTCGCATATATAATGTGTATAAATTATATTGTCGTGCTATAGGCATCGCAATATAATTGAATATTCCTGGAAAATTCAATTTTATTGACATTTTCCTCTAATAACGTAGTGAGATAACTTTCTTGTATAAACAAGGAGGTATGATTATATTGGCAAGCTATAACCATCGCAATGCTATAGAATTGTCCTGAAAAATTCAATTTTATTGCCATTTTCTACTAATATCGTGGTGAGCTATCTTCCTTCCATAGGTAAGGAGCAACGATCCGTTCGTAGTGCTATAGCCATTGCAATGCGGCGGAATCTGGCTGGAAAATTCAATTTTATTGACATTTCTGACTAATATCGTGGAGAGCTAACTATCTTGCGTAAGTAAGGAGGAAAGATTCTATTGGCGTGCTGTATCCGTTTTAATGCACTGGTATCTGGCTGGAAAGTTCAATTTTATTTTCAGTTTCGACTAATATCGTGGTGAGCTGCCTTTCTTGCATAAATAAGGAGTTTAGATTATATTGGCGTGCT
>NW_016981699.1:0-353 GCF_001483705.2 Eufriesea mexicana | reverse complement strand
GGGGGGGGGGGGCAGCAATTGTGGTCTCCGCACGTTAGGTTGTGCTATGTTACGTTTGGTTATGTTGCGTTAGGCTTATTCCGGCCAGGACATCTTTGACTTTCGTGCTGTACACTGTTTTACGGTGGATTCCTGCACTCTGATGTGCTCTACCATATTCTGCTCAGACCTGGGGAGGCTAGCAATAGTAGTCGCGTCATGTTATGTTCAGTGAGTCTACGCTTGGTTATGTTACGTTGGCTTGAGCTAGGTTTGGATAGCTTTGTCTCTTCTTCTGTACACTGGAATTTTATGGATTTCTGCGCTCTACTCTCGTCTAGTATGCTCTGCCCGGCTCTGTGGGCGCCAGCAAT
>NW_016981698.1:0-662 GCF_001483705.2 Eufriesea mexicana | reverse complement strand
TACCCGACGAAACGTAACATATTCAAACGTAACGTAACTGAACCTAATGTGCCGCCACAACTATTGCTGTCCTCCATGGAGCCAAGCAGTGAATATTAGACGCGAGCAGAGAGCAGAAACCCATAGAATCGCGGTGTACAGCGGAAAACAGAAAGATGCCCAAACCTAACACAAATTAACGTAACCGAACCTGACATATCTATACAAAATATTACGTACCGCGACAACCACTGCTGGCCTTCCTGGAGCCAGCCAGAGCATATTAGAGTACAGCAGTGCGCAGAAGTGCACCGAGTAGCAATGTATAGCATAAAAGTTTAAGCTGCCTTATCTTAAACAAACAAAACGTAGCCTGACCAAACGTAACATAACGTATAACACAATAAATCGTGGCATATTCACCATTGCTGGCCCGTCGGAGTCGAACAGTGTATGGTAGAGCAATGTAGAGCGCAGAAATCGGCAGAACAGCAGTGTAAGACACAGAAGTTAAAGCTATCCTGACCAAACTTATCAAGACCCAACCGAACGTAACGTAATCTGCCTCATCATAATGGGCTCAGCCCACAATTGCTGGCATCGCTTGAGCAAAGCAAAAAATATTAGTGCACTTTAAGCCGCACAAGTCCACCTATTGGGAGACTATAGCACTAGAGGCGTAG
>NW_016981697.1:0-266 GCF_001483705.2 Eufriesea mexicana | reverse complement strand
ATGTACGAATGTAAGGATATACGGATGTACGGATGTATGGATGTATATCTGAATGGATGTATGTTTGGATGGATGTTTGAGTGGATGGATGTGTGGATGTATGTATGGACGTATGTATGGATGTACGGATGGACGGATGAGTGCATGGATGGATGGATTTGTGGATGTATGGATGTATGAATGTATGGATGTATGGATGGATGGATGTATGTATGGGTGTATGTATGGATGTATGTATGGATGTATGGATGTATGGGTGTATGCAT
>NW_016981696.1:0-533 GCF_001483705.2 Eufriesea mexicana | reverse complement strand
GGATAAATTAGGACTTGGTAGCTTTGACTTTTATGATGTACACTGTTTTCTGCGGACTACAGCACTCCACTGCGTTCCAGTCCTATCTGCTTGGATCTGTGCAGGCCAGCATTAGTGGCCTCGGCACGTTAGATTGAGTTTAGCTACGCTTGCCTATGCTACTCATAGTTAGGTTAGGATAGAATAGCTCAGACTCTTATGCCATGCGCTGCTATTAGGTGGAGTTTTGCCCTCCACTGTGTTCTAACATGCCATGCTTGGCTTTGGGGTGGCCAGCAATAGTGGTCACGGCACGTTAGGTTGAACTATGTTACGTTCGGTTTGGTTAGGCAATGTCATTCACGGTCAGGTTATACCTCACTTTCGTGCTATGCACTGCTATTCGGAGGATTCCTGCGCTCGACTCTGCTCTACTATATTCTGCTTGTCCCAGGAGAGGCCAGCAATAGTGGTCGTGGCACGATATGCTGAGGTAGGCTACGTTTTAGATGGTTATGTCTTGTTACGTTTGGTAATGACGGCTTCGGCTCTCG
>NW_016981695.1:0-269 GCF_001483705.2 Eufriesea mexicana | reverse complement strand
GCGTAATAAAATACGTGTCATCCTTGGTATCGGAAGAATGGCAAAAATGGTAAAGACTTGCATGGCATTGGGAAAAATGAAGAAGCGTGCTTCCGTTCTGCTATAAACGATCCTTGATTGCA
Organism: Eufriesea mexicana; assembly: GCF_001483705.2. Classification (NCBI taxonomy): domain Eukaryota; kingdom Metazoa; phylum Arthropoda; class Insecta; order Hymenoptera; family Apidae; genus Eufriesea; species Eufriesea mexicana. The sequence continues at coordinate 147 of NW_016981695.1, read as the reverse complement.
TTTGCATCGGACATAATGACAATTACCTGTGTCAACGGGTTGTACAGACAGAAACGCAACGAAATTGGATTTATTGTGAATGTCGTGTCTAGCCGAAAGCGTCGGATGCATAGGTCAGAAAGCAGGTATCGGTTGCTTGTAGGAAAT
>NW_016981694.1:0-254 GCF_001483705.2 Eufriesea mexicana | reverse complement strand
ATTCAAAATCTATAATCTGTTATAGCTTGGTGAGTAGGCCGCCTAACGCCTTCAATCCAATTGCAAGTACAGTCATCTACTTGCCAGAGAATAGGTCTATTCAAAATCTATAACCTATTATAGCTTGGTGAGTAGATCGCTTAACGCCTTCAATCAAATGGCAAGTACAGCAATCTACTTGCCAGAGAATTGGTCTACTCAAAACCTATAATATGTTATAGCCTGCTGAATAGGTCGCCTAACGCCTTCAACCA
>NW_016981693.1:0-246 GCF_001483705.2 Eufriesea mexicana | reverse complement strand
TAGCCTCTGGGGAGGCCAGTACTAGTATTCGCGGCACCTTAATTAGAGTTTCGCTACGTTTGGTTAGGTTACTTTTGCCTTGTTTGCATATGGATTGATTTGGCTTTCGCGGTATATACTGCTATTCGGTGGATTTCCGTGGCCTGCTGTCCTTTGCTATACTCTCCTCGGTTCCGGAAATGCCAGCAATAGCGGTCGCGGCTCGTTAGGTTCAGTAAGTCTACGTTCGGTTACGCTTGGTTAGGT
>NW_016981692.1:0-285 GCF_001483705.2 Eufriesea mexicana | reverse complement strand
TACATAAATAAGAAGGATAGATTCTGTTGGCGTGCTATAGCCATTACAATGCTATAGAATCTCGCTGCAAAATTCAGTTTTATTGACATTTTCGACTAATATCGCAGTGAGCAATCCCACTTGCCAAAATATGGAGGAAAGATTCTATTGACATGCTGTAGCCACTGCAATTCCATAGAATCTGCCTATAAAATTCGATTTCATTGACGTTTTCGACTAATATCGTGGCGAGCTATCTCTCCTACATAAATAAGAAGGATAGATTCTGTTGGCGAGCTATAGCCA
>NW_016981691.1:0-606 GCF_001483705.2 Eufriesea mexicana | reverse complement strand
CTTTAGTGATATAGTCTGCTATTAGGTGGATTTCTGCGCCGTGCAGTGCTCTAATGCTTTCAGATTGGCTACGGGAAGGCCATAAATTGTGGTCTCGGCGTGTTACGTTGAGACAGGATTCGGTTAGGTTGGTTCAGGACTAGTTTCGTCGGGATAGCTCTTACTTTTGTGGTGTTCATTGCTTTCCGGTAGATTTCTGAACTCTGCAGAGTTCTAGCATGCCCTGTTTGGACCTGGGGGCAGCAATATCGGTCTCGGCACGATAGGTTGAGTTGGGCTATGTTTGGTTATGCTCTGATTGTTTGCGCTAGGTGAGGGTAGCTTCATCTTTTCAGATATATACTACGATTGTATTGATTTCTGCGCTCTACTCCCCGCTAATGTGTTCTGCTTTGCTCTGCGGTGTCCAGCAATATTGGTCGCTGCACGTTAGGTTGAACCAAGCTTGGCCTAATCTTGCTAAGCCAAACGTAACGAATCGCATCCAAACATGTCACGGCCACTATGACGGGCCTGCACATAGACGAACGAAACATATTACTGCACAGCAGTTCTCGGAAATCCACTGAATTGCAATGTATAGCACAAACGTTAAAGCTACTATTT
>NW_016981690.1:0-2456 GCF_001483705.2 Eufriesea mexicana | reverse complement strand
CTTTAACTTCTCCTCTATACGCTGTTTCTCGTTGTATTTCTGCGTTCTACTGTGCCCTCGTAGGTGCTGCTTGGCTCTGCGGATTACAGCAATTGCGGTTTCGGCAAGTTAGGTTGATTTATGCTATGTTCGGTTATGTTCTGTAGGTTTTTGTTAGGTCTGTGTAGCTTTGACTTTTCTGTCATACATTGCGATTATATGGTTTTCTGCGTTCTACTCTGTACAAATGTCTCCTGCTCGGGTCTGTGGTGGCCAGAAGGTGCGGTCTCGGCACGTTAGGTTCAGTTATGTTACGTTTGTTTATGTTACGTTTGGTCAGATTAGGAGAGGATAGCTTTGACCCTAGTGTTGTAGTCTGATATTACGGGGAATCCTGCGCGTTAGAGTGTTCTAATGTTTTCAGCTTGCCTCTGTGAAGGCAGCAGTAGTGTTCTGGGCACGTTATGTTGTACCAAGTTACGTTCGGTTAGGTTGGGTTAGGCTATGTTTCGACTGGACAGCATTAACTTTTGGTCTGCACATTGCTAGACGTTAGATTTCTGTGCACTACTGTGCTCTAGTACGTCCTGCTTGGCTCTGTGGAGGGCAGCAACAGAGGTCTCGGCACGTTAGGATGAGACAGGCTATGTTTGGCTATGTTCTGTTGGCTTTGGTTAGGCTCGGGTAGCATTGACATTTCAGATATACGCTGCGATTTTATGGATTTCTGCGTCCAGCTCTCAACTATCGTGTTCCGCTTGGCTCTGGGGAGGCCAGCAATAGTGGCCGCGGTACGTTAGGTTGAGTTAGGGTACGTTTCGTTGTGTTACGATTGGTTTGGCTAGGAGTGGATGGCTTAGCCTTTAGTTCTGTGTTCTGATATTAGGTGGATTTCTGCTTCCTACAGTGCTCTAATGTATTCAGCTTGGATCTGGCAACGCCAGCATGGGTGGTCTCGACACGTTAAGGGAATTCCGGCTACGTTCGGTTACGTTGGGTTAGGCTAAGTTTGGACAGGATTGCTTCAACTTTTGTTCTGTACACTGCCATTCGGTGGATTTCTGCGCCCTACTGTGCTCTGGCATGTCCTGCTTGACTCTGGGAAGGGCAGCAGTGGCGGTCTCGGCACGTTAGGTTCAGTTAGGCTATGTTTGCCTATGTTCTGTTGGTTTAGGTTAGATTTGTGTAACTCTGACATTTCCAATATGCGCTGCGATTCTATGGATTTCTGCTTCCTACTAGAAACTAACGTGCTCTGCTTGTCTCTGGGGGGGGGGCAGCAATAGTGGTTGCGACACGTTTGGTTGAGTGAGGTTACGATTGGGTATGTTACGACTGCTTACGTTAGGAGGGGTAGCTTTGCCTTTAGTGCTGTATTCTGCTATTAGGTGGATTTCTGCTTCCTACAGTGCTCTAATGTATTCAGCTTTGCTCTGGCAAGGCCAGTATGGGTGGTCTCGGCACGTTATGAAGATTCAGGCTATGTTCGGTTATGTTGGGTTAGGCTACGTTTGGTCAGGGTTGCTTCAACTTTTGTGCTGTACTGTGCCATTGGATGGATATCTACTGAGGCCAGCAATAGTAGTCACTGCACGTTTCGTTAAGTTGAGTTGGGTTACGTTTGTTTACGTTAAGGTTGGTTATGAGAGGAGAGGATAGCTCCGACTTTAGTGCAACATTCTGCTATTAGGTGGATTTCTGCATCCTACAGAGCTTTAATATTTTCAGCTTGGCTCTGCGAGGACCGACAACAGTTGCCGCGGCAGGTTACGTTGAGACAGGTTACGTTCGGTAAGGTTGGTTTATGCTAGGTTTGGTCAGAATAGCTTTAACATTTGTGCTGTACACTGCCATTCTGTCGATTTTCGCGCTCTCCTGTGCTCTAGTATGATCTTCTTGGCTCTGGGAGGGCACCAATAGCGGTCTCGGCAGGTTAGGTTGATTTACGCTATGTTTGGTTATGTTCTGTTGGTTTGGGTTAGATTTGGGTAGCTTTGACTTTTCTGATATACACTGAGACTTTGCGGATTCTGCGTTCTACTCTCTACTAATGTGTTCTGCTTGGCTCTGGGGCGGCCATCAATAGTGGTCAAGGCACGTTACGTTGTGTCACGCTACGTTCGGTTGTTTAGGCCAGGAAAAGTTTTGTCAGCGTAGATTTAACTTTTATGCTGTACACTGCTATTCGGTGGTCTTCAGCGCTCTGCTGTGCTCTAGTATGTCCGGCTGGACCTTGGGAAGGGCAGCAGTGGCGGTCTCTGCACATTAGTTTGTGTTATGCTATGTTTGTTTATATTCTGTTTGTTTGGGTTTGGTGTGGATAACTCTGTCATTTCCGATATGCACTGCGATTCTATGTGTTTCTGCGTCCCACTATCTACTAACGTGTTTTGAATGGCTCTGGGGAGGCCAGCTATAGTGGTCGCGGCTCGTGTCTTTCAGATGTGTTACGTTTGGTTACGTTAGGAAGGGTAGCT
>NW_016981689.1:0-873 GCF_001483705.2 Eufriesea mexicana | reverse complement strand
CAATATTGCTGGCTTCCTCATAGACAGGCAGAATATCCTAGAGCACAGTAGAGCACAGAAGTCTATGGAATATCAGCATTAAGCACATAAGTCAAAGCCATTCTGACCTAACCTAACCTAAAATAACTTAACCAAATGTAACTTAACTCCACCTAACGCGCCGCAGCCACTATTGCTGGCCTCCACTGAGCCAAGCGGAGCATAATAGACGAGGGCAGGGCGCAGAATTCCATAAGGTCGCAGTGTGCAGCAGAATAGTCGAATCGACCCAGACATAGCCAAGGCTATCATAACCTAACCAAACGTAACCTACGTCAGCCTAACGTGCCGAGCCCACCATTGCTGGCCTTCCCATGTCCAAGTAGAATGTAGCAGAGCACAGCCGAGCACAGGAATCAACCGAATAGCAGTGTATAGCACGAAAGTCAAAGATAACCAGACCGAGCTTGACATAACCAAACCAAACCGAACGTATCATAACTCAACCTAACGTATCGAGACCACTATTGCTGGACTTGCCAAAGCCTAGCAGAAAATATTCCAACACAGTAGAGCGCAGATATCCGCGTATGGCAGTGTACAGCACAAAGGTCTAAACTATCATGTCCTGACCGTATCAAACGTAGCATAACCAATTCTAACCATCCGAGACCGCTATTGCTGGTCTCCCCAGCGCCAAGTAGAGTATACTACAGTACAGCAGAGCTCAGAAATCCGCCGCATTGCAATGTAAAGGACAAAAGGCGCAGATGTCCTATCCGAACCGCCCTAACCAAACCAGGCGAGACGTAAACTAACTCATCCTAACGCGCTGAGACTACAAGTACGGGCAACCCTAGTGCCAAGCAGATCATATTACAGCACACTAGAGCC
>NW_016981688.1:0-588 GCF_001483705.2 Eufriesea mexicana | reverse complement strand
TTGCGCTACACACTATCTTCCGGCGGATCACTGTGATCGACTGTGCACGTCTATATGATGCTTGACTGTGGGGATTCCAGTCGCAGTGGCCGCAGAACGTTATGTTGTATTATGCTACGTTCGGCACAGTTAGGTTATGCCCGGTTAGGTTAAGATATCTATATCTTCTATGCAATTCACTGCAGTGAGCTGGATTACTGCGCGCCAATGTGCTCTAGTACGTTCTGCTTGCCCCTGTGGAGGCCAGCGATGGTTTCGTCATGTTAGGTTTAGTTATGCTGCGTTTGGGTTTGTGACGTTTGGCATGGTTAGGAAAGGCTACTTTGACCGCTGCGCTACTCCCTGCTAGTTGGTGGATTACCGCCACCTAATTGGCTTTATTGTGCTCTGATTGGCACTGAGGAGGCCAGGAGCAGTACTCACGGCACGTTGCTTTGAGCTATGGTACGTCCGGTTATGTTACGTTAGGTCAGGTTAGGCTAGGATATCAACGGCTTTTGTGCTATACACTGCAATGCGGTCGGTTTCTGCGCTATACTGTGCTCTGGCACATTCTTCTGGTCTCTGTGGAGGCGTGCAGTAGTGGTC
>NW_016981687.1:0-766 GCF_001483705.2 Eufriesea mexicana | reverse complement strand
GATGTATGGATGGGTAGATGTATGGTTGGATGGATGTAGGGATGGATATATTTATGGATGTGTAGATGTATGGATGTATGGATGGATGGATGGGTGTATGTACGGATGTATGGATGCATGGATGGATGGATGTATGGAATGTATGTATGTACGGATGGATGGATGTATGGACGTATTAATGTACGAATGTATGGATGTACGGATGTGTGGATGTATGGATGCATATATTTATGGACTTATTTATTGATGGATGTATGTATTGATGTATGTATGGATGTATGGAATGATGGATGTATCATAAGTACGGATTGATGGATTTATGGATATATGGATGTGCGGATGTATGGATGTATGTATGGCTGGATGCATGTATGGATGAATGTATGGATGCATGTATAAATGTATGTATGTATGGATGGATGGGTGGATGGATGTATTATTGTATGGATGTATGGATCGATGGATGAATGGATGGGTGGAATGATAAATGTACGGATGGATGAATGTATGGATGGATGGATTTATGGATGTATTGATGTATGAATGTGTGGATGTATGGTTGGACCGATATACGGATGGCTGGATGTATGTATGTATGGATGTATGGATGTACGTATGTATGGATGTATCGATGTCTGGATGTATGGATGTATGGATGTGTGGATGTGTGGTTGTATGAATATATGGATGTACGAATGTATGAATGTACGGATGAATGGATGTACTTATGTATATATGCATGTATGTATGGATGTATGGATGTATG
>NW_016981686.1:293-540 GCF_001483705.2 Eufriesea mexicana | reverse complement strand
TGACATTTTCGACTAATATTGTGTTGAGCTAACTTTCTTGCTTAAATAAGGAGAAAAGATGCTTTTGGCGTGCTATAGCAATTGCAATGCTATATAATCAGCCTTGAAAACTCAATTTTATTGACAATTTCGACTAGTATCCTGGTGTGCTAGCTCTCTTGCAAAAATAAAGAAGTAGGAATCTATTGGCGTGCTATAGCCGTTGTAATGCTATAGAGTTTGACTGGAAAACTCAATTTTATTGACA
>NW_016981686.1:0-205 GCF_001483705.2 Eufriesea mexicana | reverse complement strand
ATGCTGTAGCATCTGGCTGGAAAATTCAAATATATTGACATTTTCGTCTAAGGTCGTGGTGAGCTAACTTTATTGCATAAACAAGGAGGAAAGATTCTATTGGCGTTCTATAGCAACTGCAATGTTATAGAATCAGGCTGGCAAATTCAATTTTATTGTCATTTTCGACTAATATCGTGGTGAACTCACTTTCTTTCATAAATAA
>NW_016981685.1:0-3570 GCF_001483705.2 Eufriesea mexicana | reverse complement strand
CTCGGCAACTTATGTTAAGATATGCTACGCTTGGTTACGTTAGGTTAGGCCAGGTTGGGTTAGTGTATCTTCCACTTATGTGCTATTGACTGCAATTCCGTGGATTACAGCGCTGCACAGTGCTCTAGTACGTGCTGCTTGTCTCTGGTGTCGCTAGCAATAGCGGTCGCGGCACGTTAGGTTGAGTTATGTTACGTTTGTGTAGATTACGGTGGCAGCGGTATGATCAGGATGTCTTCGACCATTGTGCTGTTCTCTACAATGCGGTCGATTTCCACGCTCTACTGTTGTCCAGTCTATTCTGCTTGCCTCTGTCGAGGCCAGCCATAGTAGTCTCGGCACGTTATGCTGCGTTATGCTTCGTTCGGTTTGGTCATGTTAGTTCGGTTTCGATCTGCATAGCTTTGACTTTCGTGGTATACACAGCTATTCGTTGGATTTGTGCGCTCTTCTGTGCTGTATTATGTTCCGCTTGGCACTGGAGAGGCCAGAAATAATGGTCCCGACTAGTTAAGTTTAGCTAGTCCACGTTTGGTTACGTTAGGCTATGACGGGTTAGGTTAGTATATACTTGGTTTTTGTGCTGTACGCAGGTATATGGCGGCTCTCTGCGCTGTGCTGTGCCCCACTATATTTTGTTTGGCTCTGGGCATTCCAGCAATACAGGTCTCGGCGCGAGAGTTTGAGTAAATGTACGTTTGGTTGTATTACGTCTGGATGAGTAAGGAGTGGGTAGCCTTGACTTTTATACTATACACTGCTTTTCGGTGGATTTCTACACTCTACACAGCTCTACTATACTCTGCTCGGCTCTGATGAGGCCAGTAATAGCGGGACCGGCACGTTAATTTGATTCATGCTAAGTGTGGTCATGTTACGTTTGGTCTGGTTAGGAGAGGATAGCACTGACTCTTCTGTTGTATACTGCCATTCGGCGGACGTCCGCGCTATACTGAGCTCTGTTATGCCCTGATTGGCCCTGGGAAGGCCAGCGATAGTGGTCCAGGCACGTTAGGTTGTGTTAGATTACGTTTGGTTAGGTTATGTTTGATTGGGTTAGGTCTTGGTAGCTCTGAATTTCTTGGCATAGACTATTATTCGGTGGATTTCAGCGCACTGATGTGCTCTACAATACTCTGCTCTGCTCTGGGGAGGCCAGAAATAGTGGACGCTGCACGTTAGACTGAGTTAGGTTTCGTTTGGCTGGGTTTAGTTTGTTTGGGTTAGGATACTATATCTTCGACTTTCGCGCTGTACACTGAAATGCGGTGGATTTCTGCTCTCAAATGGGCTCTAGTATGTTCTGCCTGGCTCTGTGGAGCCAATTTATGATTGTCTCATCGTGTTAGGTTGAGATAGGAGGAGTTTGGGTAGGTTATGCTAGCTATGTTTGGGTTCGGACCGCTTCGACTACTCCGCTGTACATTGCGATTCTATGGATTTCAGCGCCGTAATGAGCTGTAGTATGCTCTACTTTGCTCAACGAAGGCCGTCAATAGCGGACGCGGCACGTTATGTTGATTTATGCTACGTTTGGTTAGGCTTGCTTATGCGAGGTTAGGTTAGTATATCCTCGTCTCTTCTTCCATTAACCGCAATGGTGTGGATTTCTGCTCACTGCTGTGCTCTGGTACATTCTTCTTGTCTCTGTGGGGGTCAGCAATAGTGTTCTCGTCAAGTTAAGGTGAGTTATGTTACGTTTGAGTCCGTTACGTTTGGTTAGGTTAGGTCAGTCTACTTTGACCTCTGTGCTATTCACGGATATTCGGTAGATTTCTGCCCTCTAGTGTACTCTAATGTACTCCGCCTGGCTCTGGGGTGGCCAGCAATATTGGCCTCGTCACATTATGTCTTCATACACTACGTTTGGATAGGTAGGGTGAGGTCAGGTTATGGCAGGATATGTTTGATTTCTATTCGTCGTATTTCTGTGATCTAAGGTATTCTACCACATTCTGCTTGGCAATGGGGAGGCCAGGAGCAGTGGTTGCTGCAGGCCATGCTGAGGTATGCGTTTTACGTTCGGGTAGGTTAGCTTAGGTCACGTTATGCTAGGATATCTACGGCTTTTGTGCTATTCACTGCAATGAGGTGGATTTCAACGCTATACTGCGCTCTTGTAAATTCTGCTTGGCTCTTGGGAGAACAGAGATAGTGGTCTCGGTACGTTATTTTGAGTTAGGCCTCGTTTCGTTGGGTTAGGAAGGGAATGTTTGGTCAGTACTACTTTGACTCTTGAGGTGTACACTGCTACTCGGTTGATTCCTGCGCCCCATATTGCTCTACTACACTCTCCATGACTCTGTGGAGGCGATCATTAGGGTTCGTGGCAAGTTAGCTTTGGTCAGGTTACGTTTGTCTGGGATAGGTTAGGTTGGGTTTGATAATGATAGCTTTGACTTTCGTGCTACAAACTGCTTTCCGGTGGATTCCATTGGTCTACTGTGCTCTACTATAATCTGCTTTGCTCTGGGGACGCCAGCGGCAGTGCTCTCGACGCGATATGTTGAGTTATGCTACGTTTCGTTAGGTTTGGTATGGCCGTGTTTGGTTGGTTGTTCTTAGACTCATATGCTATTCACTTTAACGCGTTGGATGTCTGCGCACTACTGCTCCCTAGTATATTCGGCTTGTCCCTGTGGAGGCCAGCAATAGTGCTCTCGTCCTGTTAGGTTGAGTAAGGCTTCGTTTGGTTAGGTTAGGTTAGGCTATGTTTGGTTAGGGTCGCTCTGCCTTTCGTACAATACTATGGTATTCGGCGGATTTCTGCTCTCTACTGTGCTCTAGTGCATTCCGCCTGTCTTTGTGGAGGACAGCAATAGTGGTCTCGGCACGTTAGGTTGTTTAAGGTTACGTTTCGTTATGTTTGGTTAGGAGGGCTCGGTTTGGATTTCTTTGACCCTTGTGCGAAAACTGCTATTCGGTTGATTCCAGAGCTCTACAATGCTCTACTATATTCAGCTAGACTCCGGGGTGGCGGGCAGTAGTGTCCGTGGCACGACAGTTTGCGTTAAGTTACGTTTGGTTATGTTCGGTTTGTCTGGGTTAGGTTAGGATATTTTCGACTTATGTCCTGTACACTGCAATGCGGTGCACATCTGCGCCCAACTATGCTATAGTGTGTTCTGCATGGCTCTGGGGACGCCTGTAATATTCGTCGCGGCATATTAGTTTGGGATACGGTACGTTTGGTTATGCCGTGTTAGCATTGGCTCGGTGTAGAATGTTTCGACTTCTCTGATATACACTGCGTCTCCGGGGATTTCTGTTATCTACTCTCCTGCAATATGCGCTGCATGACCCAGAGGAGGCCAGGAATAGTGGTCGCGGCACGTAAGGTTAAGTTAGATTACGTTTGGTTATGTTAGGTTAAGCTGGGTTTGGTTAGGATAGTTTCGACTTTTGCGCTCAACACAGGTATTATATGGACTTCTGTGCTCTACGGCGCTGTATTATATTCCGCTTGTTTCTGTGGACGCCAGCAGTAGCTGTCGTTGCACGTTAGGCTGAGTTATGTTACGTTTGGGTAGGCTACGTTAGGAGCGGTGTGGTCAGGATATCTTCGCCCTT
>NW_016981684.1:0-2610 GCF_001483705.2 Eufriesea mexicana | reverse complement strand
AACATATCTCAACCTAACGTGCACAGAAAGCTATTGTTGGCCGCTCCAGAGCCATGCAGAGCATATTAGAGCACAGTAGATCTTAGAAATCCATCGAATACCAGTGGGTAGCACATAAGTCGAAGATATCCTATCCTAACATAGTCAATCGTCACATAAGCAAAGGATACATATCATAACCCAGCGTGCCGAGAACGACAGTTGATGCCTCCCCCCCCCCGCCGCCCGAGCCGAGCAGATGATATTAGAGCACTTTCGAGAGCAGAAGTCCAACGAATAGCAGTGTAAACCGCAAAAGTCTAAGCAACTCTGTCTTAACCTTACCAAACCTAACGCAACCAAAGTAACATTTCTTAAACTTACACTTCGATAACCCTACTGCTGCTCCCCCAGAGCCGAGCATATCATATTAGAGTACAGTAGAGTGCAGAAATCCCTATAATCGCAGATTATAGCGGAGAAGTCGAAGATACCCGAATCTAACGAAGCAAACGTAACCTAACCAAACGTAGCATAGCACAACATAACGTGCCGCGACCGCTATTGGTGGCGCTCACAGGGCTAAGTAGAACATAGTAGAGCACAGCAGGGCGCAGAAGTTCAACGAAAAGCAGAGTGCATCACAAAAGCCATTGTTAACCTTTCCTAACATAACCACTCGAAACACAACCAAACGTGACGCAACTCAACCTAACTTGCCGCGACCACTACTACTGGCCTCCGCAGAGCCGATCAGAGCATATCAGAGGAGAGCAGAGAACAAAAATCCGTAGAACCGCAGTGTATAGCAGAAAAGGGGATGCAATCCGAACATAACCCAGACTAACATAACCTAACTGAAAGCAGCCAAACATAACATAACGTGCAGCGACCGCTAATGCTGGCCTCCCCAGAACCAAGGAGTACATATTATAGCACAATAGAGCGTAGAAAACCAACGCATAGCAGTGTCTATCACACAAGTCAAGTCTATCATTCCCTATCCTAACAAAACCTAACGTAACCGAATGTAACCTAGCTCAACCTAACTAAACCAAACGTGACGAGACGTGTATTGCTACACACCCCAGCGCCAAGCAGAGTATGTTTGATGAGCGCAGAGTGCAGAGATCCACTGCATAGCAGTGTAGAGCACAAAAGTCAACGCAAAAATATCCTAACATAACTAATCGCTACGTAAACGAACGTAACATATCTCAAACCAACGTGCAGAGGCCACCGTTGCTGGCCGCCCCAGGGCTCTGCTGAATATAGCAGAGCAAAATAGAGCGCAGAATTCCACGGGGTAACAGTGTGTAGCTCGGAAGTCAATGCTATACTTACCGAACATAGACAAACCAAGCCAAACCACACGCTACATAACCACGCCTAACGTGCCGAGGCCTCAATTGCTGGCCTCCCAAGATCCAAGCATAAAATACTAGAACAGAGTATAGCGCAGGTATCCATCGAGTAGCAGTGTATAGCACAAAAGTCAAAGCCATACTAATAAGACATTCCCAAACCTAACATAACCAAACGTAACATAGCTGATGCATAGTGTCACGACCACTATTGCTGGCCTCCCCAGAGACAAGCAGAGGCTACTAGAGCAATGCAGTGCACAGATATCGAACGAAAAGCAGCGTACAGCACGAAAGTCAACGATATCCTAACCTAACCGTACCAAACCTAACGCAATAAATCTTACAATAACGAACCTAACGAGCCTAGACCTGTATTCATTGCCTCCCCAGAGCCAAGCAGAACACACCATAGCACAGTAGAGCGCAGAACACCACCGAATAGCAGCGTGCAGCACAAAAGTCAAAGACATCCCAACCAAACCTAGCCTAACCTAACCAAACCAAACGTTACCTAACCGAACGTTTCGAGGAACGAACGTCATTTCTGGCCTCCCGAGAGTCGAGAAGAGTATAGTAGAGCAACGAATAGCGCAGAAATCCTCCGAATGCAGTGTACAGCACAAAAGTCAAGGTTATCTATCACAATCTAACGAAACGTAACATTACCAGACGTAACCTAACCCAACCTAACGTCCCTATGACACTGTTTCGGGCCTCCCAAACGCCAAGCAAGTCATATTAGAGGAGAGCGGAGAGCAGAAGTCAAAAGAATGGCAGCGTATAGCAGAGAGGTAAAGAATGGCAGCGTATAGCAGAGAGGTCAAAGATATCCGAACCAAACCCATGCTAGCATAACATTCCCAAATGTAACCTAACTCAAACTGACTTGCCGCGGCAACAATTATCGGCCGTCCCAGAGAAAAGGAGGGCATATTAAAGCAGAGTAGAACGGAGAAGTACACCGAATAGCTATATACAACGCAAACGTCAGAGTCATCCTGTCCTAACCTAACCAGCAGTCACATACACAAACGTAGCCAAGCACTAACTAACGTGCCACCGACTCAATTGCTGGGCTACCCAGGGACAAGCAGAACATACTACGGGAGAGTAGAGCTCAGAAATCACTGACTCATCTGCAGTATACAGTAGAAAGGTCAAAGACACGCAAACAAAACCCAAACAAACAAACCCCAACCTTACATAGCAAACTAAACCTAACGTGCAGCGGCCGGTCTTTCTGGCCCCCACAGGGCCAACTGGA
>NW_016981683.1:0-477 GCF_001483705.2 Eufriesea mexicana | reverse complement strand
CCATCCATCCATGCATCCATACACACATCAATACACAGGTCCACACATACACACATACATTCAATCATACATACATTCATACATAAATTCTTACATACACCCATACATACATCCATACACACACTCATACAAGCATCCAAACATACATCCATGCATACATCCTTACATACACCCATACAAACGTCCATACATACATCCGCTCTTACGTCCATCCACCCAGCCATTCATCCACGCACAAATCCATACATCCATGCATCCGTACATCCAAACATTCGTACATCCATAAACCCATACATCCATATCATACATCCATACACCCATACATCCATTCATATATACATACATACATCCATACATACGTACATCCGTCCATCCATTGCGCAATCCATCCATACATCCATTCATCCAGACAATCATTGATCAATACATACATCCATCCATACGTCCATCTTTCCACACATCCATCCATCCATACAT
>NW_016981682.1:0-580 GCF_001483705.2 Eufriesea mexicana | reverse complement strand
AGATTGAAAGGTATGTTGTATTCCTGATTTAAATAGATATTAATATCAGTGATCAAAGTGAATAATCATTGCCAATGTTTTAAATTTTAGAATGATGAAGCCGAGGTATATAAAGAAGGGAGAGAGGCTTGAATGAAAGCAGTGAGAAGAAGAAATGTCTATTATGTCAAATCAAGAAACAGAAATGAGGCAGCATATGTATCAACACAGAAAAATGTATAGCATCAACATGGAAATATGAGGATCATTGGAGAGATGGAGAAAGAACACTTGGTAATAATTAGAAAAGGTAAAGATAAATTGAATATAGAGTCTGAATGTTGGTAAATGATAAATGTAGAAAATTAAATGTAAGCTCTTACATAGAGAAATGTTGTTGACCAGCAGTAATGTGTTATATTTCAGAATGGTGGAGCTGAGGTATATAAAGAAAAGAGAGAGGTTTGAATGAAAGCAGTGAGAAAAGGAAATGATCTCACAGGTACAGGGGAAGGTGGTAAAAGCATATATGAAGAATCATTTAAAGTGAGACTATATTTAGAAACAAAAGGAATTCCTTTCTTATTCAAAAATAATTATT
>NW_016981681.1:0-523 GCF_001483705.2 Eufriesea mexicana | reverse complement strand
TGGGTTTCTGCGCAACGTTGTGGTCTTATACGCTATACTTTACTCTGGTGCGTGTCAGAAATAGTGGCCGCGTCATGTCAGGTTTAGCTAAGTTGCGTCTTGTAAGGTCAGGTTTGTATGGGTTGGGTTAGGATATCCTTGACTCCTTTCCTGTACAATGTAATGTGGTGGACTTCTGCGCTATACTGTGCTCTAGTTTGTTCTGCGTGTCTGCGCGGAAGCCAGCAATAGTGGTCTCAGCGCGTGAGGTTGCGTCACGTTACGTTTAGTTATGTTACCGTTTGTTAGCTTAGGGCAGGATAATTCTGACTTTCGTGCTATAGACCTCTATTCGGTGCGTTCCTACGCTCCACTGTCCTCTAATATTTTCGGCTTGCCGACGTGGAGGCCAGCAATAGTGGATTCGGCTCGTTAGGTTATGTTAGGCCACGTTTGGTTTGGTGATGTTTGTTTGGGTTATGTACGGGCAGCTCCGACCCTCGCGGTGTACACTGTTATTCGGCGGATTTCGGCGCTGTACTGC
>NW_016981680.1:0-538 GCF_001483705.2 Eufriesea mexicana | reverse complement strand
ATCCCGCCCGGCCGCCACGGGGAGCGTACGCACGAGCTCCTCGAACTTTTCGTCGATTCGGAGGCTAAGTGCCGCGAAGACAGCCTCCATACCGAAGTCGGGCGCTTGTCGGGCGCTGGTGCCGCTGCTCCGGTGCCCGCGGACGCACGCACATTTCGAGCGGACGCGGGGTCGACGATTAACCGCCTCCGCTCCTGATCCCCCTCCGCGCGCAAGGGGGCGATCTCCGCCTGCTAGGAGGCATCGTTCTCCCGCAAGTCAGCTATAACCGCCTGCTGGGAGACGTCCATCTTCCGCAGACCGGCGATCTTCGCCGTCAGCACGCGGACCCTCTCCGCCATTCTCTCTTGGGCACGACTGGCTGATACTTGGAGACTCATCTCCCAGCCTGCCGAATCCACCACCCTCGCGCACATACGGAAGGCGCGAACGTATGTGCTGTGCAGCTTTTTGCTCTTGTCTGCCATCGTCTCTTTCCTCGCGCAATTCTCGGATATGATGGCAGACAGTTCCACCGCAGACAACGGACGGTGCATTC
>NW_016981679.1:0-605 GCF_001483705.2 Eufriesea mexicana | reverse complement strand
AGAGTCGCAGATATCCTAACACAACCTGACCTAACCTGACCAAACCGAACATAGCATAACCCAGCATGACGTGCCACTACCACTGCACCTGGCATTCCCAGAGCATTGCGTGTAGGAGCACAGTTGAGCACAGGAATACGACTGATAGCAGTGTATAGCGCAAAAGTGGAAGCAATCTTAACCATACCTTGCCCATCATATCCTAACCAAACGTAATATAACAAAACCCATCGTGTCGCGAACACTATTGCTGGCCACCTCAGAGTCGAATAGAGTCTAGGAGAGCAATGTGGAGCGCAGAAATCCACCGAATAGCAGTGTATGGCATAAAAGTCACAGTTGTCCTATCCTAATCTACCCAAACGTAAGATAACCAAACGCAAGCGATTCCAATGTAACGTGCTGATACCGCTATTGCTGTCCTCCCCGGTTACAGGCAGAGCGAATTGGAGCACCGAAGGGCGCAGAAATCCGCCGAATATCAGTGTATAGCGCAAAAGTCAAATACACCACCTCCTACCACAACCGAACGAAACATAACAAACCGTAGGGTAACTCAAACTAATGTGAGATGACCACTGTTACTGGACACCCCAGATTCGAGC
>NW_016981678.1:0-541 GCF_001483705.2 Eufriesea mexicana | reverse complement strand
GGCGATCTATTCACCATGCTATAGCAGGCTATATATTTTGAATAGACCTATTCTCTGGCCAGTATGTGGCTGTACTAGCCATTGGATTGAAGGCGTTTGGCTATCCATTCTCCAAGCTATAACAGGTTATATATTTTGAATAGACTTATTCCCTGTCAAGAAGGTGGCTGTACCTGCCATTATATAGAAGGCGTTGGGCGATCTATTCACTATGCTATAGCAGATTATAGATTTTGAATAGACCTATTCTCTGACATGTAGATGGCTGTACTTGCGATTGGATTGGAGGCGTTATTCGTTCCATTCACCGAACTTCAACAGATTATAGACTTTGACTAGACGTAGAAGTCTGTACTTGCCATTGGATTGAAGGCGTTGGGCGACGTATTCACTAAGCTATAACCGATTATAGATTTTGAATAGACCTATTCTCTGGCAAGTAAATGGCTGTATTTGCTATCGGTTTGAAGGCGTTAGCCCATGTATTCACCATGCAATAACAGATTATAGATCTTGAATAGGCCTATTCTCTGGCAAGTAG
>NW_016981677.1:0-1106 GCF_001483705.2 Eufriesea mexicana | reverse complement strand
TCCAGTCATTTTCTATAGCATTGCGACGGCTATAGCATGCCAATTGAATCCATCCTCCTTATTAATGAAAGAAAGATAGCTCGCCATGATATTAGTCGAAAATGTCAATAAATTTGTATTTTCCAAACACTTTCTATATCATTGCAATGACTATAGCACGCCAAAAGAATTATTCCTGCTTATTTATTAGAGAAAGTTAGCTCACCACGATATTAGACGAAAATATCAATAAAATTGAATTTTCCAGTCATTTTCTATAGCATTGCGACGGCTATAGCATGCCAATTGAATCCATCCTCCTTATTAATGAAAGAAAGATAGCTCGCCATGATATTAGTCGAAAATGTCAATAAATTTGTATTTTCCAAACACTTTCTATATCATTGCAATGACTATAGCACGCCAAATGAATCTTTCCTGCTTATTTATTAGAGAAAGTTAGCTCACTACGATGTTAGTCGAGAATGTCAATAAATTTGAATTTTCCAATCAAATTCTATTTCAATGCAATTGCTATAGCCCGTCAATAGTATCTTTCCTCCTTATTTATGCAAAAAGTTTTCTCCCCACAATGTTAGTCGAAAATGTCAATAAAATTGGCCTTTCCAGCCAGATTCTATAGCATTGCGACGGCTATAGTACGTGAATTGAATCCCTCCTCCTTATATATGCAACAAAGTTAGCCCACCACGATGTTATTCGAAAATGTCAATAAATTTGCATTTTCCTAACTCATTCTATAACAACGCAATGGCTATAGCACGCCCATTGAATCTTTGATCCTTATTTATGCAAGAAAGGTGGCTCACCACGATATTAGTCGAAAATGACAGTAAAATTGAATTTTCCTGCCAGAGTCCATAGAATTGCAAGGCCTATAGCACGCCATGGCCTATAGCACGCCAATAGAATCATTCCGCCTTATTTGTGTAAGATAGTTTGCTCACCACGATAGTAGTCGAAAATGTCATAAAATTGTATTGTCCAGCCACAATCTATATGATTGCAATGGCTATAGCACTCAAGAAGAATCTTTCCTCCTCACTTACGCAAGGAAGTAAGCTCACCACGATATTTGTCGAAAATGTCAATAAAATTGAATTTTC
>NW_016981676.1:0-302 GCF_001483705.2 Eufriesea mexicana | reverse complement strand
TCTCTGGCAAGTAGATGGCTGTACTTGCCATTGGATTGAAGGCGTTCGGCGATCTTTTCACCAAGCTATATCAGGTTATATATTTTGAATAGACCTATTCCCTGGCAAGTAGATGGCTGTACTTGCCACTGGATTGATTGCGTAAGCGATCTATTCACCATGATATAACAGGTTATAGATTTTGAATAGACCTATTCTCTGGCACGTAGATGTCTGTACTTGCTATTGGATTGAAGGCGTTAGGAGATCTAATCACCAAGCTATGACAGCTTATAGACTTTGAATAGACTTATTCTCTGGCA
>NW_016981675.1:0-244 GCF_001483705.2 Eufriesea mexicana | reverse complement strand
AAGCAGAAAAAAACAGTGCGCCGCAGATCGCAGAAATCCACCGTATGGTAGTGTATTACACAACAGTCAAAGCTATCCCCTACTAAACTAACAAATAGCAACGTAGCCAAACCTAATCCAACGACACAAGACTTGCCGCGACCACTTCTGCTGTGCTCCCCGGATCCGACGGAGAGGCAGAAGAGGACAGTAGATCTCAGATATTCATGGAATAGCAGAGTATAGCAGAAAAGTTGAAAACACC
>NW_016981674.1:0-737 GCF_001483705.2 Eufriesea mexicana | reverse complement strand
ATCCATCCTTACGTCCGCCCATGCATACATCCACCCATCCATACATCCATCGATACAAAAATCAAACCATTCATACATCCATCCAGTTATACATCCATACATTCACATTTCCATAAACCCGTCCATTCGTAGTTCCATCATTCGATACATCCGTTCATCCATACATCCATCCATATTTAAAACCATACATCCACACTTCCGTACATTCGTCCATCCGTACCTCAATCAATGCACACTTCCACCCATTCATACATCCATCGATCCATACATACATCCATACATATATCCATACTTCCATACATCCATCGATCCACACATTAACCCTTCCATACATCCATCGACCCATACATCCTTCCATTCATACACACATCCACCAATCCATTCGTCCATCCATGCATCAGTACATACATCAATACACAGATCTATACATGCACGCATACATACATCCATGCGTACATACATCCATACATTCATACATCCTTACAACCATACATAAATCCATCCACACATCCATACATCCACACACACGTATATCCATATATCCATCCACCCATACACTCATCCATCCATCCACCCTTCCATACATACATCCATACATACATCAATAAAAACATCCGTACATACATCCATGCATACATATATACATACATGCATACATATATCCCCCTTACACACATCCAAACATCCATGCATCCTTTCATCCAACCATCCATCCACCAATCCATCCATCCATCCAT
>NW_016981673.1:0-315 GCF_001483705.2 Eufriesea mexicana | reverse complement strand
TCCAAGACTAACCCAAGAAAGTACAACCTAACCTAACGTAACATATATCTTCCTAACGCGTCGCGGCTACAGTTTCTGGCCCCCACAGCAAAGCAGAGCTTATTAGATCACAGTGGAGGGCAGGCATCTACCGAACAGCAGTGTATAGCACACAGGCCAAAGATGCCCTATCTTAACCTAACAAAACGTAGTATAACATGGCGTTTCCTAACGCCCCTACACGGCCTACGCCACTATCGCTTACATCCCAGAGCGGAACAGAAGATACTAGAGCACAGTAGGTCACAGAAGTCCACGGCGTTGCAGTGTAAAACA
>NW_016981672.1:0-778 GCF_001483705.2 Eufriesea mexicana | reverse complement strand
CGTATGGATGTGTGGATGGATAGATGTATGTATCGATGGACGTATGGATGGGTGCTTGTATGGATCGATGGATGTATGGGTGGGTGGCTGTATGGATGGATGGATGTGGAGAGAGGTGGACGTATGGATGGACTTATGAATGGATAAATGGTTGTATGGGTGTATGGATGAGTCATTTACGAATGTATGGATGAACGGGTGTATGGATGTATGGATTTATATATGTATGGATGTATGGATGGATGTATGTATGTGTCGATGTATTTACGGATGTAATGATGGATTGATGGATTGGTGGATGGATGTATGTAAGGATGTATGTATGGAAGAATGAATGGGTGTATGTATGGATGGATGTATTGCTGTATGTATGGATGTATGGATGGATGGCTGGCTTCGTGGGTTGATGTATGGATGGATGGGTGTATGGATCGATCGATGTATGGATCTATGGATGAATGGAACGATCTATGTATGGATGGGTGTATGTATGGTTGGCTGGATGGATGGATGGATGGCAGTATCGATAGATGGGTGTATGGAAGGATAGTGGAATGGATGGACGGTTGAATGGATGGATAGAGGTATGGATGGATGGACGTTTGAATGTATGGATGTACGTATGTATGAATGTTTGAGTTTATTGATGTATTTGAGATATGTACGTATGGATGTATGTATGGATGAATGTAAGTATGTACGTATGGATGTATTGATGAATAAATGTATGGGTGTATGTATGGCTCTGTGTATTGATATATGTATGGATGCATGGCGG
>NW_016981671.1:0-512 GCF_001483705.2 Eufriesea mexicana | reverse complement strand
AGGCAAAGCCATAATAACCTGACACATGCAAACGTATCTCAACCAAACGTAGCCTAACGCTACATAACGCGCGGAGACCTCTATTTCTGGCCATTCCAGAGTCGAGCAGAGTGTGGTAGGGCACATCAGAGCGCAGAAATCCACCGCATTTAAGTGTGCAGCGTAAAAATCAGAGATACACTATTCGAACCCCAACAAACCTAACCTAACCAAATGTAACCTTACTCTACATAACGCGCAGCGGCCACTGCTCGTGACCTCACCACAGCATAACAGAGCACATTAGAGCACAGTAGGATGCAGAAATCCACAGAATAGGAGTGCATAGCGCAAAAGTAGGAGTTGACATTTCCTAACCTCACGAAACGTAGCATATACAAACGTAACATAACTCAGCCTAACGTGCAACGACAGCTATTGCTGGCGTCCACAGAAACAAGCGGAATATGATACAGCGCCGTAGAGCACAGAAGTCCATATAATACCTGTGTTGAGCGCAAAAGTCGAAACTA
>NW_016981670.1:406-642 GCF_001483705.2 Eufriesea mexicana | reverse complement strand
TATTGAGCTCTGCTTGGCTCTGCGGGGGCCAGCAATCGTTGTCTCGAAACGTTAGGTTTTGCCCGGCTGCGTTCTGTTATGTTGCGTTTGGTCAGGTTAGGAGGTGGTAGCGAGGTGTAGCTTTGAATTTTTTGCTGTACGCTGCAATTCGCTGGATTTCTGCGCACTACATTACTCTGCTATACCCTGCTCGTCTATAGGGAAGCCAGCAACGCTGGTCGCCTCGCGTTAGGTTG
>NW_016981670.1:0-259 GCF_001483705.2 Eufriesea mexicana | reverse complement strand
GGCATGTTAGGTTGAGTTATGTTGCGTTTGGTTGTGTTATGTTTGGCTACGCTTGGTTAGGATGGCTTCGACTCTTGCGCTGTACACTGCTGTTCGGTGGATTTCTGCGTTCTACATTGCTCTGCTATAATCTGCTTAGCTCTCGTGAGGCCAGCAACAGAGGTCGTGGAACGACAGTTTAGGTTAGGTTACACCAGCTTATGTTGTGTTTGGTTAAGTTATGAGAGAATAGCTCTGTCTTATGAGCTTTACACTTCAG
>NW_016981669.1:0-1048 GCF_001483705.2 Eufriesea mexicana | reverse complement strand
CTGGAGATGCCAGGAATAGCGGTCGCGGCTCGTTAGGATTAGTTAGGCTACGTTTGCATATGGCACGATTTGTTATGTTAGGAGGGAATTGCTTAGTTTTATGGGCCATTCACTGCTTTTCGGTCGACTTCTGCGCTCTACTGCGCTTTAATATGTTCCACTTTGCACTGGTGCGTCCAGTAATGGTAGCCCTCACGTCACTTTGAATTAGGTTATGATGGGCAAGGTTTGGTTTGGTTATGTTTGGTTAGGGCAGCCTTAACATTCGCGCCATACACTACTATCTAGCTGATCCCTGTGATCAACAGTGCACTACTACATTCTGCTTGGCTACGGGGAGTCCAGCTGCAGTGGTCGCGGCACGATCTGTTGTGTTATGCTGCATTTGGATAGGTTAGTTTATGTTAGCTTAGGTCAGAATATGTTTCGTGGGGACCGCCCCCTACCCCCGTTGTGACGTAGGTCACGGTGACCACGGGCAGGCGGCTGGGAGCGCGCCTGTTCGATGGATCGTGGTCCGGGAGCGCGGCTTCCGCAGGCTATGCGTGCGTTGCGGTGCGGTAGTATGCGCGCTGTGCGTGCCTGTAAACGGCCCGTCCCGCTCGCATGTGCGTGGATGTCGCGCGTGCAAGTTCCTACGCGCCAGGGTAAGGGGGCGTGTCAACGGACGCGTCGCGGACGCGTCCTGCAAGTACGTCGCCGCGAAGTGCATGACGCCACGATACACAAAGGGTTAGCCATCGTGGTGGTATTAGTGCTTAAGGATCTCACATAACACTACGCCCTCTCTTAGGGGCCTGGCATATTTGGAAAACTTCCCCACGTGAAAACAAGGGGAAGGGGTTGGTACATGTTTGACTTTTGTGCTTTATACTGCTATACGGTTGATTTCTGCGCTCTGCAATGCTACACTACACTGTGCTCGACTCTGGGGAGGCGAGTAATAGTGTTCGCGGCACGATGGAATGGGCTAGGTTACGTTTGGTTAGGCTAGGTTATGTTAAGTTTGGTGAGGGTAGCTTTGGTTTTCGTGCCTTACACAGTTACT
>NW_016981668.1:0-856 GCF_001483705.2 Eufriesea mexicana | reverse complement strand
CATAGTTTCGTTACGCTCTGTTAGGTCAGGTAAGGCTATGTTTCGTCAGGATGGCTCTGACTTCTGTGCCATGCATTGCTATTCCGTGAATTTCTGCGCCCCATAGTGCTCTAATCTCTTCTGCTTGGCTTTGGGGAAGGCAGCGATAGTGGTTTCGTCTCCTTCGGTTTAGATATTCTACGTGTGGTTAGGTTAGATTATGTCTGGTTAGGTTAGAATGCCTTCGAGTTTTGAGCAATACGTTGCTATTTAGTGGCTTTCTGCGCTTTACAGTGCTCTACTATACTCTGCTCCTATCTGGGGCGGCCAGCAATTGTGGTCGTGTCACGACAGGTTCTGCTGTGCCGCGTTTGGTAATGCTACGATTCGATAGGTTAGGAATGGATAGCTTTGACTCTTATGCTGCACACCGCTATTAGGTGGACTTATGCGCTCTGGTGTGCTCCAGTAAATTCTGCTTGACCCTGGGGAGGCCACCAATGCTGGTCTCGGCACTTTATGTTATGTGAGGGTGCGTTAGATTACGTAACGATTGGTCAGGTTTGGACAGGATAGTTTTGACTTTTGTGCTATACACTGTTATACCGGTGTCTTCTGCACTCCACGTTGCCCTACAATACTCTGCTCGGCTCTGGGGGGCCTCTAATAGTGGTCTCGGCCCGTTAGTTTTAGTTAAGGCACGTTTGGTTAGGTTAAGTTAGCTTGGGTTACGTTTGGACAGATTTGACTTTCGTGGTAAAGACTGCTATTCGGCGGACTTCTGCGCTCTACTGTGCTCTGGTACGTTTTGCTACGTTTTCGGGAGGTCAGGAATATTGTTCTCGGCACGTTAGATTATGATATATAACGTTCGGCT
>NW_016981667.1:0-402 GCF_001483705.2 Eufriesea mexicana | reverse complement strand
AACGTACCGGGAACATTATTACTGGCTTCCCCAGAGCGAAGCAGATCGTTATAACGCACAGTACAGCGCAGAAGTCCACCGAATAGCTGTGTACACCACGAAAGTCGGATCTATCTATACCTACTGAAACTAATGTGAAGTAACCAAACGTAATCTCGCTCAGACTAACGGGACGAGACCGCCATTACTGGCTTCCACAAAGTGGAGCAGAGTATCGTAGAGCAACGTAGAGCTTGGAAATCCACCGAATAGGAGTGTATAGCACAAAAGTAAAAGCCACCGTTACCAAACGCAGTCTGACCTGAACTAACCAAACGTAACCTAGCACAACCTATCGTACCACGACCGCTACTACTGGTCTCCGCAGAGTCTAGTAGAGTATAGCAGAGAAACAAGTAGCGC
>NW_016981666.1:0-280 GCF_001483705.2 Eufriesea mexicana | reverse complement strand
TTATATTAGTTTGGGTTAGGTTCGTGTGGCTTTGACTTTTCGAATAAGCACTGCGGTTCTACGAGTTTCTGCGCTCAACATTGCTCTGATATGCTCTGCTTGACTATGGCGAGGCTAGTAATAGTGGTCTCGGCAAGTTAGGTTATGTTATGTTACGTTTGGTTTCGTTACGCTTGGCTACTTTAGTGCGGGGTAGGTTAAGATTGGTCAGGATAGGTTAGACTTTCGTACTATACACTATTATTCGGTGCCATTCTGCACTCTACTGCGCCCCACCATA
>NW_016981665.1:0-668 GCF_001483705.2 Eufriesea mexicana | reverse complement strand
GCTCTACCATATTATGCTTGGCCCTGTGGCGGACAGCAGCGTTCGCGTGACGTTATGTTGATTAAGGCTACGTTTGATCTTGCTATGTTAGCCTATGCGCCTTTGACTTTCGTGCTATACATTATTATCCGGCGGGTTCCTATGATCTACTGTCCTCTACAGTATTCTGCCCGGCTCTGTGGAGTCCGGCAGCTGTTGTTGCTGCACGCTTTGTTGAGTTACGCTACGTTCGGTTAGGTCAGGTGAGGCCAGGTTATGTCAGGATATCTTCGACTTTTGTGCTATTCACTGCAATGCGGAAGAATTCCGCGAACTACTGTGCTCTGGTATACTCTACTTGTCTCTGTGGTGGTCAGCAATGGTTGTCTCGATACGTTAGGTTGAGTTGTGTTACGTATGGCTTTGTTAGGTAATGTAAGGTTATTTTGGGATATCTTCGCCTTCTGCGCTATTCACTGCAATGCGGTGGGTTTCTGCGCACTACTGTGCTCTTGTAGATTCTGCTTGTCTTTGTGGAGGCCAGCAATAATTGTCTCGTCATATTAGGTTGAATTAGGTTACGTTTAGTTATGATTCGCTTGTCTTGGTTAGGATAGGATACTTTTTCTTTTGCGCTGTACACCGCTATTCGGTGGACTTCTGCGCTCTCATGTGCTATAATATGCTCT
>NW_016981664.1:0-916 GCF_001483705.2 Eufriesea mexicana | reverse complement strand
TTGAAAATAGAGAGTGGGCAATATCTGTTTAAATGATATTTAAATGAAGAGGGATTAAGGTAAATAAGGGGAGGAATTGCAAGTAAGGGAAGGTAAGTACACTGGTAAGTACAAGGTAAGTATGAGGTAAGTAAAATTATTAAAATTTACTGCAAGTAGAAAAAGTATTGTCTAGAGAATTGTTGGAGGTGATGTAAAATCATGGACGATCGAGAATTAATATACTGGAGGTCCGGGGTTCGATTCCCGTCCATAGTTTTGACAATTCTTTTAAATATATTTTTTGTTTTGTTTTTATTTTTCGCCTATGAAAACATTGTGAATACACAATTATAAATAAAGTTTCTTCATAAAACAATTTATTCTTTACGCTTCCTCATGCTAGTTTATATTTATTACAAAATAATAATATTATGTAAGAAAAATACTTTTCTATAGCAATCTTGTTTACTACAGGAAATACAAAACCTATCGCTCATGTAAGTATTAATTATTAAATTGAACATCCTATAAGAATGTTGCCTGTAATTCCAACTTTGCTGTACAGCTATAAATTTTCATGAATTAATTACAAAAACTTTCCAATTTATTAATTTTTTACTGTCGAATTGATTTCTAGTATCCAGTTCGAATACAAATTTTACCGCCTGCGATCAGCGCCACCAATGACTTTGGAATAGTTTCGCAAATAGTTTACTAACTCTGGTTACGTGCACCTAATGTATTTTAATTCATTTTAATAAATAAAATCATAAAGTTTTCTACATTCTTTAATAAATTCTGCCGAAACGGCGGTTTTAATTAGACAAACAGCATTCATTTCTTTACCTGGCAGACGACAAATATGCAAATATACGCCTTTACAACGTAATAATAAAGTTTCATAAATTAACCACAGAAATCGAGCGATTTATTA
>NW_016981663.1:372-589 GCF_001483705.2 Eufriesea mexicana | reverse complement strand
CAAACCAGACCTCTCCCAACCCATCCAACAGTAACATAACAGAACGCATTATATCTAAATATATCGTGCCGCGACCTGTATTGCTAGCCAACCCAGAGCCAAGCAGAACACGCTAGTGCAGAGCGGAACGCAGAAACCCATAGAAACGCAGTGTATTTCAGGAAGGCCTAAGCTTCCCAAACGTAACCCAAACAAACTGAGCATAACCAAACGCAGC
>NW_016981663.1:0-360 GCF_001483705.2 Eufriesea mexicana | reverse complement strand
TGCCGGGACCGCTGTTGCTTCCCTCCCCGGAGCCCGGCGCTACATACTAGAGCACAGCGGATCGCAGAAATGCACCGAATAGCAGCGTTCAGAACAAAAGTTGAATGTATCCTGACCAAACACTGCCTAGCCTAACATAACCGAACGTAACCAGAATAAACAAAACGTGCCGAGACCACATTCACTGGCCCGCCCATAGTCGTGCAGAGTATAGTCCTGCAATGTAGGGCGCAGATGTGCACCGGAGAGCAGAGTATAGCAAAAGAGCAAATGCTATCCCATCCAAACCTAACCAAACGTAACATAATCGAACGCAGCATGACTCAGACTAACGTGCCGGTACCAATGCTGCTGGTCTCC
>NW_016981662.1:0-493 GCF_001483705.2 Eufriesea mexicana | reverse complement strand
CTACCTAACCTATCCGAACGTAGTATACCATAGCACAAAGTAACGGGACAAATATAGCTGGCACTCCCAGAGCCAAGCAGCATATACCACAGCCCAGTAGAGCGCAGAAATCCACCCCATTGCTGCGTATACCACGATGGTCAAAGATTTCATAACCTAACATGACGAGGCCTAACCTAACCAAACGTAGTCTGACACAACATTTGATGGCTATTGATGGCCTCCGTGGAGCCAAGCAAAGCATATTAGGGCACAATGGATTGCAGGAATCAAACGAATAGCAGTGTATAGCTCAAAAGCCGAAGTAGCCTATCCTAACGTAACCAAGCGTAGCATATCCAAACGTGACCAGACCTATCCTAATCAAACGTTGCATAACTAAACGTAACGTACCAAGACAGCTATTTCCGACCTCCCCAGAGCCAAGCGAAATATACTGGAGCACAACGGAGCCCAGAAATCCACCTCACTGCAGGAAGTATTTGAAAAGCTG
>NW_016981661.1:0-623 GCF_001483705.2 Eufriesea mexicana | reverse complement strand
TCTGCTATATTCTGCTTGGCTATGGGGAAGCATGGGGCTGTGATCGCGGCAGGCTACCTTGAGATATGCTACGTTTGGTTAGGTTAGGTTATGTTAATTTATGTTAGGGTATCAATGAGGTTAGTGCTATTCACTGCAATGCCGTTGATTTCTGCGCTCTATTGTGCCTTAGTACATTCTGCTTGTCTCTGGGGATGCCAGGAATAGCGGTCACGGCGCGTTAGGATTAGTTAGGCTACGTTTGCATATGGTACATTCTGTTATGTTAGGAGAGAATAGCTTAGTTTTTTGTGGCATTCACTGCTTTTCGGTCGATTTCTGCGCTCTACTGCGCTTTAATATGTTCTACTTTGCACTGGTGCGTCCAGTAATGGTAGCCACGACACGTCACTTTGAATTAGGTTATGATGGGCTAGGTTTGGTTTGGTTATGTTAGCTTAGGGCAGCCTTAGCATTCGCGCTATACACTACTATCCAGCTGATCCCTGTGACCAACGGTGCACTACTACATTCTGCTTGGCTACGGGGAGTCCAGCAGCAGTGGTCGCGGCAGGCTCTGCTGTGTTATGCTGCATTTGGATAGGTTAGTTTAAGTTAGCTTAGGTCAGAATATGTTTCGTGGG
>NW_016981660.1:0-614 GCF_001483705.2 Eufriesea mexicana | reverse complement strand
AATCTGTCCGCCTTATTTATGCAAGAAAGTTAGCTCACCACGATATTAGTCGAAAATGTCAATCAAATAGAATTTTCCTGGAAGATTCTACAGCATTGCAATGCCTGTAGCACGCCAAGAGAATCCTTCCCCCATAATTATGCCAGAAAGTTAACTCACCACGATATTAGTCGAAACTGTCAGTAAAATTGAAATTTCGAATCAGATTCTATAGCATTGCAGTGGCTATAGCTCGCCCATAGAATCTTTCCTCCTTGTTCATGCAAGAAAGTTTGCTCACCACGATATAAGTCAAAAATGTCAATAAAATTGATTTTTCCAACCAGATTCTTTGGCATTCCAATGGCTATAGCACGTCAATTGCATAAATCCTCCCTCTTTATGAAAGAAAGCTTGCTCACCACGATATAAGTCAAAAATGTCAATAAAATTGATTTTTCCAACCAGATTCTTTGGCATTCCAATGGCTATAGCACGTCAATTGCATAAATCCTCCCTCTTTATGAAAGAAAGCTTGCTCACCACGATATAAGTCAAAAATGTCAATAAAATTGAATTTTCCAGCCAGATTATGCTGCATTGCAATGGCTATAGCAAACCAAAAGGATCTTTCC
>NW_016981659.1:0-310 GCF_001483705.2 Eufriesea mexicana | reverse complement strand
CCAAGCGTAACATAAGTAAACCTAACGTGCCGGAACAAAAGTTACTGGCCTCCCCAGAACCAACCAGATCGTGCTAGAGGATAGCTGATCGTAGGAATCCACTGTACACCAGTGTACAGCACAAAAGTCAAAGCTATTATGTCCCAACAATGCCAGACGTAACACAACCAAAGGCAAAGTAGCTCTGCATAACGTGTCGTGACCACTACTGTTGTCCTCCCCGTAGCCAAGCAGAGAATACTAGATCGCAGTAGAGCGCAGAAATGCAATGAATAGCTGTGAACACCACAAAGGTCAAAGCCATCCTGAC
>NW_016981658.1:0-1592 GCF_001483705.2 Eufriesea mexicana | reverse complement strand
CTATTGGCGTGCTATAGCCATTGCAATGCCATAAAATCTGGCTGGAAAATACAACTTTATTGTTATTTTCGACTAATATCGTGGTGAGCTAACTTTCGTGAATAAATAAGGAGGAAAGATTCTATTGAAGTGCTATAGCCATTGCATTGCTGAAGGATCTCGTTGGAAAGTTCAATTTTACTGACATTTTTGACTAATACCGTGGTGAGCTAACTTTCTTTCATAAATAAGGAGGGAAGATTCTATTGGCGTGCAATAGCAATTGCAATGCTATAGAATCTGCCTGGAAAATTCAATTTTAATGTTATTTTCTACTAATATCGTGATGAGCTAACTCCATTGTATACGAAAGGAGGAAGAATTCTATTGGCCGACTATAGCCATTGCAATGCTATAGAATCTGGATGGAAAATTCAATTTTATTTACATTTTCGACTAATATCGTTGTGAGCTAATCTTCTCGCATAAATAAGGAGGAAAGATTCCATTGGCGTGCTATAGCCATTGCACTGCAATATAATTGGGCAGAAAAATTAATTTTATAGACATTTTCCTCTTATACCATGGTGAGCTAGCTTTCTTGCTTAGATAAGGAGGAGGGACTCTATTGCCGTGCTATGGCCATTGCAATGCTATAGAATCTGCCTGGAATATCCAATTTTATTGACATTTTCGACTAATATCGTGGTGAGATATCTTTCTATCATAAATAAGGAGGAAAGATTCTATTGACCTACTATAGTCAATGCAATACTATAGAATCAGGCTGGAAAATTCAATTTTATTTACATTTTCGACTAATATCGTTGTGAGCTAAACTTCTTGCATAAATAAGGAGGAAAAAATCTATTGGCGTGCTATAGCCATTGCAATGCTATAGAATCAGGCTGGAAAATTCAATTTTATTGTTATTTTCTACTAATATCGTGATGAGCTAACTCCATTGTATACGAAAGGAGGTAAAATTCTATTGGCCTACTATATCCATTGCAATGCTATAGAATCTGGCTGGAAAATTCAATTTTATTTACATTTTCGACTAATATCGTTGTGAGCTAAACTTCTTGCATAAATAAGGAGGAAAGATACCATTGGCCTGCTATAGCCCTTGCAATGCTATAGAATCTGTCCGGAAAATTCAATTTTATTGACAGTTGTTAGTAATATCGCGGTGAGATAACTGTCCTGCATAAATAAGGAGGATAGGCTCCATTGGCGTGCTATAGCCATTGCACTGCAATATAATTGTGCAGGAAAATTAATTTTATAGACATTTTCCTCTAATACCATGGTGAGCTAGCTTTCTTGCTTAGATAAGGAGGAGGGACTCAATTGGCGTGCTATGGCCATTGCATCAATGCTATAGAATCTGCGTGGAATATATAATTTTATTGACATTTTCGACTAATATCGTTGTGAGCTAACTGTCTCGCATAAATAAGCGGGAAAGATTCAATTGGCGTGCTATAGCCATTGCATTGCTATAGGATCTCGCTGAAAAATTCAGTTTTACTGGCATTTTCGACTAATGTGGTGAGCTAATTTTCTTTCATAAATATGGAGGAAAGATTCTATTGGCGTGCTATAGCCAT
>NW_016981657.1:0-212 GCF_001483705.2 Eufriesea mexicana | reverse complement strand
TGTACTTGCCATTGCATTGCAGGCGATAGGCGATCTAATCACCAAGCTATGGCAGCTTATAGGTTTTGAATAGACTTATTCTCTGGCAAGTAGGTGGCTGTAATTGCCATTGGTTGAAGACGTTATGCGACCTATCCACCAAGCTATAGCGGATTATATATTTTGAATAGACCTATTCTCTGGCAATTAGATGGCTGTACTTGCCATTGGAT
>NW_016981656.1:0-706 GCF_001483705.2 Eufriesea mexicana | reverse complement strand
GAATCTTTCCTCCTGATATATGGAAGAAAGTTAGCTCACCACCATAATAGTTGAAAATGTCAAAATAATTGATTTTTCCCAACAGATTCTTTGGCAATGCGATGGCAATAGCACGCCAATAGATTCTTTCCGCACTAGTTACGCAGGAAAGATAGTTAACCACTATATTAGTGGAAAATGTAAATAAAATTGATTCTGCCAGGCACATTCTATATCATTGCGAAGGTTATAGCACCCCAAAAGTTACTTTCCTCCTCATTTATGCAAGAAAAGAAGCGCACAACAATATTATTCGAAAATGTCAATGAAATTGAATTTTCCGGCCAGATTCTATAGTATTGCAATGGTTACAGCTTTTTGCCAATATAATCTTTCCTCCTTGTTCATGCAAGAAAGTTAGCTCACCACGATATTAGACGAAAATGTCAATAAGATTAAACTTTCCAGCCCGATTCTTCAGCATTGCAATGGGTATAGCCGGCCAAAAGGATCTTTCCTCCTTATTTATGCAAGGAAGGTGGCTCACCACGATATTAGGCGAAAATGTCAATAAGATTGATCTTTCCAGCCCGATTCTGCAGCATTGCAATGGGTAAGGCACGCCAATGGAATCTTTCCACCTTATTTATGCAAGAAAGGCAGATCACCACAATATTAGACGAAAATGTCAATAAAATTGTAGTTACAGGCCAGATTCTATAGCATT
>NW_016981655.1:377-1002 GCF_001483705.2 Eufriesea mexicana | reverse complement strand
CTGCCCAGACCTGACATGGCCTGACCTGGCCTGACCTGAACTGACTGGAACTGACCTAACCTGGCCTGACCTGATCTGACCTGACTGACCTGACCTGACCTCACCGGACCTGACTGACCTGATCTGACCTGACCAGGCCTGACCTGACCTGACCTGACCTGGCGTGACCTGACCCGACATGACCTGATCTAACTTGACCTGACCTTGCCTGACCTGACCTGGCCTGGCCTGGCCTGACCTGAACTGACTGGAACTGACCTAACCTGGCCTGACCTGATCTGACCTGACCAGGCCTGACCTGACCTGACCCGCCCTGGCGTGACCTGACCCGACATGACCTGATCTAACTTGACCTGACCTTGCCTGACCTGACCTGGCCTGGCCTGGCCTGACCTGAACTGACCTGAACGGACATGATCTGGCCTTGCCTGACCTTACCAGACTTGACATGACCTGACATCACCTGACCTGACCTGACCTGATCTGACCTGACCTCACTTGTCCTGACTGATCTGACCTGAGCTGACCTGACCAGTCATCTCCTGACCTGAACTGAACTGACCTGACTTTTCCAGAGGAGACCTGACCTGACGTGACCTGACCTGCCCTGACCAGACCTGACATG
>NW_016981655.1:0-363 GCF_001483705.2 Eufriesea mexicana | reverse complement strand
TGGGCTGACCTTACCTGACTGATCTGACCTGGCCTGGCCTGACCATATATGATCTGGCCTGACCTGCCATGACCTGAAGTGACCTGAACTGACAGCATCTAACCTGACCCGACCTCACCTGACCTGACCTGACCTGACCTGACCTAACCTGGCCTGACCTGACCTGACCCGACCCGACCTGACCAGACTGACCTGACATGGCCTGACCTGGCCTGACCTGACAGACCTGACCTGACCTGACCTGACCAGTCCTGTCCTGGCCTGTCCTGGCCAACCCTTACCAGACTTGACGTGACCTGTCATGGCCTGACCTGACCTGACCTGATCTGACCTGACCTGACCTGACGTGACCTGACCTGACTG
>NW_016981654.1:0-293 GCF_001483705.2 Eufriesea mexicana | reverse complement strand
GCCATTCACTGCTCTAATATGCTCTGTTTGGTTCTGGGGAGGCCTATAACAGCGGTCTCGGAACGATAGGCAGAGATAGGTTGGGTTCGGTTAGGTCATGTTTGTTTGTGTCAGGTTTGGGTGACTTTGATTTTATTGGTTCAGACAGTTTTCGGTGGATATCTGCGATCTAGGGTGCTTTCTATACCCTGCCCGGCACTTGGGATGCCAGCAATAGTGGTCGCTGCACGTTAGGTTAGGTAAGGCTGCGTTCGGTTAGGTTACGTTTGGTTAGCTTAGAAATGGATAGCTTT
>NW_016981653.1:0-303 GCF_001483705.2 Eufriesea mexicana | reverse complement strand
AGATGCTACAGCATTGCAATGGCTATAGCACGCAAATAGTATCTTTCCTCCTTATTTATACAATAAAGTTTGCTCACGACGATGTTAGTCGAGAATGTTAATCAAATTGAATTTACCAGACAGATTCTATAGAATTGCAATGGCCACAGCTGGCCAATATAATCTATCCACCTTATTTATCCAAGAAAGTCACCTCACCACGATAATAGTCGAAAATGTAAATAAAATTGAATTTTCCAGGCAGATTCTATAGAATTGCAATGGCTATAGCACGCCAATAGAATCCTTCCTCCTTATTTATGC
>NW_016981652.1:0-968 GCF_001483705.2 Eufriesea mexicana | reverse complement strand
GTCGTGTTAGGGTACTCTCTGCTAGGTCTGGTATGTTTGTGTTAGGCTAGGATATCATTGACTTTTGCGCTGTACACTGCCGTCATATGGACTTTGGCGCCCTTGACTTTGGCGCCCTAATCTCCTCTAATATGTCCTGCTTTCCTCTGTGCAGGTCTACAATAGCTGTCTAGGCACAATAGGTACGAAATATGTTACGTTTGGTTTTGTTATGTTTGGTTAGGTTAGGTGAGGGTAACTGTGACTTTTACACTATAAACTGCAGTGCAGTGGATTACTGCGTTCTACTTTGCTCTAGTATGTTCCGTCTGGCTCTGGAGAGGCAGGCAATAGTGGTCTCGATATATTAGGTTGTGCTACGCGGCTACGTTCGGCTGTGTTACGTTTGGCTATGTTAGGTTAGGGTAGCCCCAACTCTTGCGTTATGCACTGCGATTCTATGGATTTCTGCGCTCTAGTCTTCTCTAATATGCACCACTTTGCTTCGAGGAGGACACCGATAGTGGCCTCGGCACGTTGGGATTGGTTACGCTACGTTCGGCTACTTTACGTTTGGTTAGGTTAGGATAGGATAGCTTTGACTTTTGTGTTATTCACTGCTATACAGTGGATTTCTGCGCTCTGCTGTACCTTAATGCGCTCTGATTGACTCTGGGGAGGCGAGCAGCTCTTGTCCCGGCAGGTTAGGTTGAGATAAGTTATGATCGGCTTGGTTAGGTTTAGTTAGCGTAGCTTTGACTTTTGTGCCGTACTGTGCTATTCGACCGATACCTGCGATCTGCATTGTTCTGCTATCCTCTGCTTGGCTATGGAAAGGCCAGTGATAGTGGTCGTGGCACGTTTGGATGAGATACGTTATGCTTGGCTATGTTACATTAGGTAATGATTTGTTAGGATGGCCGTGACTTTTATGCAATATTCCGCTATTCGCATGATTTCCGCGATATATAGTGCTCTAATATATTCTG
>NW_016981651.1:0-701 GCF_001483705.2 Eufriesea mexicana | reverse complement strand
CCAATCGTACTATAAACAAACGCAACCTAACTCAACCCAGCGTGCTAGGACCACTGTTGCTGGTATCGCCGGGTCTAATCAGAATATACTAGAGAAATGTAGAGCGCAGAAATCCAACGAATAGCAGTGTACAGCACAGAAGTAGACGGAAACCTGTCCTAAGCTAACCAATCGTACCGTAACCAAACATAGCATACCTCAAACCATCGTGCCGGGACCACTGTTGCTGGCCTTCCCCCGGCCAATCAGAGCATCGAAGTGTACAGTAGAGCTCAGGAACCCACCGAATATCAGTGGACAGGACAAAAGACAAAGCTATAATGTTCAAACCTATCAAATCGTAACATAGCCATGCGTAACCTAACTATACCACACGTGCCGCGACCACAATTGCTGGCCTCCCATAGCCGAGCAGAACATAGTAGCGGATAGTAGTGCCGATAAGTCCATAGAATCGCAGTAGACAGCAGAAAAGTGAATGCTATCCAAACCTAACCCAAACAAACCTTCCCTATCCAAACGCAGCCTAACTCAACCAATCGTGCCGAAACCACTATTGCTGGCATCCCCAGAGTCAAGCAGGTCGTACTATAGTACATCAGAACGCAGATATCCACCGAACAGCAGTGCATAGCATGAAAGTCAAAACTATCCTATACGATTGTGACCAAACGTTACATAAGCGAACGTAACATACCTCA
>NW_016981650.1:0-232 GCF_001483705.2 Eufriesea mexicana | reverse complement strand
TGCAAGAAAGTTAGCTCACCACGATATTAGTCGAAAATGTCAATGAAATTGAATTTTCGAGCCAGATGCTACAGCATTACAATGGCTATAGCACGCCAATAGATTCTTTCCTCATTATTAATGCTAGAATGCTTGCTCGCCACGATATTTGTCGAAAATGTCAATAAACTTGTATCTTCCATCCAGATACTATAGGATTGCAATGGCTATAGCTGGCCAATAGAATCTTTCC
>NW_016981649.1:0-253 GCF_001483705.2 Eufriesea mexicana | reverse complement strand
CAGCCAGATTCTATTGCACCGCCATGGCCATAGAACGCCAGTAGAATATTTCCCCATTATTTTTGCGAGGAGCTTAGCTCACCAAATATTATCCGAAAAGGTCAATAAAAATGAATATTCCGGACAGGCCCTATAGCATTACAATGATTACAGCACATCAATAGAGTATTTCCTCCTTATTAATGCAAGAATGTTAGCTCCCCACGATATTTGTCGAAAATGTCAATAAAATTGTATTTTCCATCCAGATTAA
>NW_016981648.1:0-1564 GCF_001483705.2 Eufriesea mexicana | reverse complement strand
CGAGAGCCAAGCTGAGTAAACTAGAGCACAGTGGAGCGCGCAAATCCGCCGCTTTGTAGTGTATAGGACAAAAGTCTAGTCCATCATAACCCAACCTGACTTAACCCAAAACAATCGAATGTGAGATAACATAAACTAACGTTCCTAGACATCTGCTGCTGGACTAACCATCGCCAAGCAGAACATATTAGAGCAGAATAGCGCGCAGGTGTCCTTAGACTGGCGGTGTATGTAACAAAGGTAAAAGGTAGCCCAACCTGGCCTGACCTAAGCTAACCTAAAGAAACGAGACTTCCATTGCTGTCCTCCCCAGAGCCAAGCAGAGAATATTAGTGCAATGTAGAGCGCAGAACTCTACTGAACAGCAGTGTATGACATAAGTGTCGAAGGTATCCTAACCAAACCTAACGAAACCTAATCTAACCGCACGTAACATGTGTCAACCTAACGTCCCGCGACCACAGTAGCTGGCCTCCAAGAGCCAAGCAGAGCGACTTACAGCACAGTAGAGCGCAGAAATCCATCGATTAGCTATGTATATCACAAAGGTCAGAGCCATCATAGCCAAACATAGCTAAACCTAGCCTAACTCAACGTAATCCAACTCAACCAATCATGTCGCGACCACTATTGCCGGCGCCTCGAAGTCGAACATGGTATAGCAGAGCAATGTAGAGCGCAGAAGTCCACCGAATTGCAGTGTATGGCACAGTAGCCAAAGTTATCCTATCCCAACTTAAACAAACGCAACGCAACCAAACGCAACCAAACGCAACCAAATACAATGTAACGTGCCCAGACCACTGTAAATAGCCTCACCACCGCCATGCAAAGCATAATAAGGGCGGGTAGAGCGCAGGAGGCTAAAGAACGGCAATTTGCGGCAGAAGAGTCAAAGCTATCCTGACCAAAACCGAAACTAACATAACTTAACCAAACGCAACCTAACCCAAACCGAGCGAGCCGAGAGCACTGCTGCTTGCATCCCAGAGCCAAGCAGAGAATGTTATAGCACAGTGGAGTGCAGAAATCCATCGAAAAGCTGTGTATAGCACAAAAGTAAAAGTTATCTTAGCCTAACCGAACCAAGCATTGCATAACAAAACGTAACGTAACACACACTAACTTGCCGAGTCCACTATTGCTGGCATTTCCAGAGCCAAGCTAAATATACTAAAGCACAGCAGGGCGCAAAAATCCAACGAACAGCAGCTAAAGAACAGCAGTGTACAGCACAAAAATCAATGCTGTCTCAACCAAACCTAACCTGCAGCATCATAACCAAGCGTAACCTAGCACAACCTAACGTGCCGGGAGCACTACTGCCAGCTTCAACAGAGACAAGCAGTGCATGTTAGTGGAGTGTATTGCGCAGAAATGCATTGTACCTCAGTGTATAGCAGAAAAGTCAAAGCTATCCAATCCTAACCCGAACCAACGTAACCTAGCGAAACGTAGGGTAGCCCAAAATAATGTGCCCTAACCAAACATAACATGCCTTGGACACTATTGCTGGCCTCCGCAGAGGCAAGCAGAATATACAAGGGCACAGTAGGGCGCAGGA
>NW_016981647.1:0-1018 GCF_001483705.2 Eufriesea mexicana | reverse complement strand
GGTGCAGTAGAAAGCAGAATTCCACCGAATAGCAGTGAATAGCACAAGAGTCATAGATAATCGAACCAAACCCAAGCTAAAGTAACCCAACCAAACGTAGGCTAACTCAAACTAACGTGTCTCAACCACACCTGCTGGCCTCTCAAGCGCCAAGCAGAATATAGTAGAGCACAGTGGAAATCAGAAATTCTTCGAATATAAGTGTATAGCACGTTAGTCAAAGATAACCTGGCCGAGCTTGACTGAACCGGACGCAACCAAACGTAGCATAACACAACTTAACTTGTCGAGACCACTATTGCTAGCCTCCAAAGAGCCGCGCAGAGAGATGTAGAGCAATGTAGAGAGCAGAAATCCTCCGAAAAACAGTGCACATCACACGAGTCGAATTGAACCAAACCTTACCCGACCTAACATTACCTAACAAACGAAGCGTGGCTCAACATATCGTGCCGCGACCACTGCTGCTGGCATCCCCAGAGGCAAGCGGAATGTATCAGAGCACCGCAGGTCACAGAAATCCACCGAAAAGCAGTGTATGGCGCGGTCGCGAAAGTCAAAGCAACCATGACCAAGCACAGCAGAACATATACTAACCAACATCGCCTAACACAAACTGACGTGCCACGACCTCTATTGCTCTCTTCCAAGAGCAGAGTAGAATGTAGCAGAGCAATGTAGAGCGCGTAAACACACCGAATGTCTGTGTATAGCACAAAAGAGAGGGATATTCTGAAAAGCCATCCTAACCTAACCAAACGAAACGTAATCACACTCAATCCAGCGTGCTGGGCGACGACTACTGGCCACCGCAGAGCCAAGCAGAACATTCTAGGTCACAGCAGAGCGAAAAAATCCACCGAATGGCAGTGTATGTCACAAAAGTCGAAGCAGCCTATCATAACATAGCTAAATGTAACATTCGCAAACGTAACCTAGCTGAAGCTAACATGAGGAGGCAAACATTACTGGCCTTCACAGAGACAAGTAGAAAGTGCTGGAGCGCAATAGTTCGCAG
>NW_016981646.1:9838-10082 GCF_001483705.2 Eufriesea mexicana | reverse complement strand
ACATAACCAAACGTAACATAACCCAACCAAACGTGCAACGGCCACAATTGCTAGCCTCCCCAAGGCCAAGCAGAACACCAGAGTGCACAGATGAGCGCAGGAATCATGGGTATATCGGTGTAGAGCACAAAAGTCAAAGTTACCCTATCTTAACCTAGCCAAACGTAACATAGCCATACGTAACCAATCTCAACGTGACGCGCCGTGGCCAATATTACTGGCCTCCCCAGAGCCAACCAGAACG
>NW_016981646.1:0-1082 GCF_001483705.2 Eufriesea mexicana | reverse complement strand
GAATATGTCAGGTTAGTTTAGGATATCTTTGACTTTTGCGCTATACAGTGCTCTATGGAGGCCTCCTACGCTATAATGTGCTCTGGTATATTCTGCTTGCCTCTGGGTAGTTCAGCAATATTGGTCTCGGCACGCCAGTTTATGTTAGGTTGCGTTTGCTTGTATTACGTTCGGATAGGTTGGGACAGGGTAGGCATGACTTCTACGCTCTGCACGACTCTACTACACCCCCTTCGGCACATGGGTGGCCAATAATAGCTGTCTCGGCACGTTAGGGTGAGCTAAGCTAGGTTTGGCCTCGTTATGTTCGCTTGGGTTAGGTGTGCATTGGTTTGACTTTCGTAGTACACACTGTTGATCTGTGGATTTCTGCGCTCTACTGTGCTACACTACGTTCTGCTTGGCCCTGTGTGGTCCAGCTATAGTGGATGCAGCACGTTGCGTTGAGTTATGCTTCGTTTGGATAAGTTTTTCTGGTTTGGGCTGGGTTCGGATTGCTTCGACTTCTCTGCTATACACTGCGATTCTATCGATCTCCGCGATTCGCTCGCTCTAATATATTCTGCTTGGCCCTGGGGAGGCCAGCTATAGTGGTCGCATCACGGTAGGTTGTGTTACGTTACGTTTGGTAATGTTACGATTGGTTAGGTTATGAAAGGATAGCTTTGACTTCTATGCTGTACACTGCTAATCGTTGGACTTCTTCGCTCTACTGTGCTCTAGTATATTCTGCTTGGCTCTGGGAGTTCCAGAAATAGTGGCAACGACACGTTTGGTTGTGTTAGGTTACCTATGGTACGGTTAGGTTTGTTTGTGTCAGGTTAGTTTATCTCTGACCCTCGTGCCATGCACTGCCATTCTATCGACCTCTGCGCTGTACTATCTTCTTATATGTCCTGCTTGGCGATGGGCATTGCAGCAAAATTTGGCTAGGTACGTTAGGTTGCGACTGGATACGTTTGGTTATGCTAAATTAGGCCAGGTTATGTTAGGATATCCACTTCTTTACTCCCTTAATCTCATATGAGGCGGATTTCTGCGCCCTACAGTGCCCTACAGTATTCTGCTCGGCGCTCGGGGGG
>NW_016981645.1:0-627 GCF_001483705.2 Eufriesea mexicana | reverse complement strand
TTCTGCTTGTTATGACTTTTATTATAATAGATACTTAATTATGTATACCTATTTATTTTTATCATAACACTTTAATAATTATTATTTATATATGCTATATTTAGGTACACGTTGCAGGTCGGTAGTTTTTATGTTCAAAATCGATGGTAACATAATTGCTCAAACCATACCTCTTATATAGTGCTGTAAAGAAAGCAGATAATATATTAATTTATTTTTGGAAAATAATAAAATATGTGTGTTCGACTTGCCAAGCTTTAATTTAAGATATTGTCACTAGATATCAGATCAAATCAGTTAAAATGATTAATTTCAAATTTTTCGTTTTTGCAATTATTATAATATAATTATTTTTGGCAAAATTAATGTTATCTTTTTATATTGATATAATTGCATTAAACCTTTTAGTGCTGAGCGAAAAATGGGTGCTTATGCGAAGATAACCGGACGAATTTACTAATAAAATCCAAACTAAGAATGATACTTAAAAAATTCAAAATGTAGCATATTACCGAAGAAAGGGAGAATAACGTAATGCCAATTGTGTTTCAATATTCATTGTATATCGTACGAATAACATCGATATAAAACACGATGAAAAACACAGAAACAAGTTTCTCTTCTAGA
>NW_016981644.1:540-793 GCF_001483705.2 Eufriesea mexicana | reverse complement strand
AAGGAGGAAAGACTGTAGTGGCGTGCTACAGCCATTGCAATGCTATAGGATCTGGCTTGAGAAACCATTTTTATTGACAACTTCGACCAATATCGTTGTGAAACAACATTCCCGTAAAAATAATAATGAAATATCCTATTGGCGAGCGATAGCTGTCGTAATGCTATATAATCTGGCTGGAAAATTCAATTTTATTGCCATTTTCTACTAATATCGTGGTGAGCTAACTTTCGTGCATAAATAAGGAGGAAAG
>NW_016981644.1:0-331 GCF_001483705.2 Eufriesea mexicana | reverse complement strand
TGGTGAGCTAACTTTCTTGCATAAATAAGGAAGAGATATCCTATTGGCGTGCTATAGTCATTGCGATGCTATAGAATCTGTCTGGAAAATTCAATCTTATTGATATTTTCGACTAATATCATGGTGAGCTAACTTTCTTGCATAAATAAGGTAGATATATCCTATTGGCGTGCTATAGTCATTGCGATGCTATAGAATCTGTCTGGAAAATTCAATTTTATTGACGTTTCCGCCTAATATCGCGGTGACTTAACTTTCTTGCATAAGGAAGGAGGGAAGATTCTATGGGCGCGCTATTGCCACTGCAATGCTATAGAATCTGGCTGGAAAA
>NW_016981643.1:0-661 GCF_001483705.2 Eufriesea mexicana | reverse complement strand
ACAGCAACTCTGGTCGCGGCACGTTAGTTCTGGATTGGTCACGTTCGGTTAGATCAGGTTTCGTTGGGCAACGTTATGGTAGTTTTGACGTATGCGCTCGTCGCTGATATCCTATAGATCCCTGTACTAAACTATGCTCTACCATATTCTGCTTTTCTCCTCGGAAGGCAGAATCAGTGGCCGTGGCAATGTAGGTTGCGTTAGGATACGTTTGGGAGTGCTAAATTTGGTTATGTTAGGAGATTTTACTTTCGCGTAAGCGCCGCTATTCAGAAGATTTCTACACTCTACGTTACTGTACTGTAGTCTGCTGGACTCCGGGGTGTCCAGAAATAGTGTTATAAGCACTTTTGGTTGAGTTAGCATACGTTTGGTTAAGTTACGTTAGTATGGATTAGGTTTGGATTGCTTTGACTTCCTTGGAGTAGTCTGCTGTACGTCGAGTTTCTGCGCTCTACTGTGCTCTAGTATGTTTTACTTGGTTCCGGGGTGGCCTGCAGCAGTGGTCTCGGCACGTTAGGTAGAGATCTATAACGTTTGGTTTTATTTCATTTGGTAAGGTTCAGAGAGGATAGCTTTGACTTTTAAGATACAAACCGATATTCGGTGGATTTCTGCGTCCCACTGCGATCCATTATGTCCTGCTTGGATATGGGGACAC
>NW_016981642.1:0-487 GCF_001483705.2 Eufriesea mexicana | reverse complement strand
GCTATGCTACGATTGGTTTGCTTGGGTTAGGATAAGTTCTGTTAGGATGGCTTTGACTTTTGTATTATAAACTGCTTTGCGGTGGATTTCTACGCTCTACTGAGCTCTAGTATATTTTGTGATTGTGGATCTGGAGGGCAACCGATAGTCGTCTCGACACGTTAGTTGGATCTAGGCTACGTTCGGCTATGTTACGTTTGGCTGTATTAGGATATGGTAGCTTCGACCATCGTGGCGTGCACTGCGATTCTATGGATTCCAGCGCTCTACTCTCCTATAATATGTGCTGCTTCGCTCTGTGGAGGGCAGCAATGGTGGTCTCGGCGCGTTAGGTTGTGTTATGTTACTTTTCGCTCGGTTAGAATTGTTTGGGTTATGTTAGGATGTCCTTTACTTTTGTGCTACAAACTAACGTTTAATGGAAAATATGTTCTGCCTGACGATGCGGAGGCGAGCAGTAGTGGTCTAGGCACGTTAGTCTTTGTTA
>NW_016981641.1:270-966 GCF_001483705.2 Eufriesea mexicana | reverse complement strand
CCACCGAAATGCAGTGTACACCACGTAAGTGAGAGCTATTCAAAGCGAACCCAGACTAACAAAGCCTAACAAAACGTAGCCTAACACAAACTCTCGCGCCCATATCACTATTACTGGGCACCCATAGCCGAGCAGAGTATTGTAGAGCCATGTAGGGAGCAGAAACCCAACGTGGAGCAGTGTATAGCACAAAACTCGAAGCTACCCTGTCCTAACCGAACGAAACGTAACGTATCCGAACGTAGCCTAACAAAATATGGCGTGCCCAGACCAGAATTGGTGGCCTCTCCGGGGCCAACCAGAGCATGTTAGGGCAATGTAAAGCGCTGAAGTCCTCCGACTAGCAGTGTACAGGGCAAAAGTCATAGCTATCTCTTCCTGGCCTACCCGAACGTAACATTACCAAACGTAACGTAACCCAAGCTAGCGTGCCGAAGCCACTATTGCTGGCCCCTCCATAGCGAAGCAGAACACATTAGTGGAGAGCAGAGCATATTCATAGAATCGCAGTGTATATCTGAAAAGTCTCTGCCACCTGAGCCTAATCCAAGCCTACAGGACATAGCCAAACATAGCCTATCTCAACATAACGTGCCGAGGCCGCTATTGATGCCCTCCCAGAGCGAAGCAGGGCACACCAGAGCACAGTAGAGTGCAGAAGTGCACCGTATAGCAGTGTGCAGCACAAAAGGTAAA
>NW_016981641.1:0-242 GCF_001483705.2 Eufriesea mexicana | reverse complement strand
TAACACAACCCAAACCAACGCAACCTGACTCAACATAACGTGTCGAGACCACTATTGCTGGCCTTTCCATATCCAAGCTGAAGATGTTAGAGCACTGCAGAGAGCAGAAATCGACCCAACAGCAGAATATAGCTCTAAAGTCATAGATATCGTCTCCTAACCAAGCCAACCTTAACATTTCCAAACGTAACCGAACTCATACCAATGTGCAACCAGCACTATCGCAGGCCCCCACAGAGCCA
>NW_016981640.1:0-547 GCF_001483705.2 Eufriesea mexicana | reverse complement strand
GCAATGTTATAGAATCTGGCTGAAAAGTGCTATTTTATTGACATTTTCGACTAATATCATGTTGAGCTAACTTTCTTGCATTAATAAGATGGAAAGTTTCTATTGGCGTGCTATTGCCGTTGCAACGCTATAGAATCTTGCTGGAAAATCCAATTTTATTGACATTTTCGACTAATACCGTGGTTAGCTAGCTTTCTTGCATAAATAAGGAGGAAAGATTATATTGGCGTGCTATTGCCTTTCGAACGCCATAGAATCTGTATGGCAAATTCAATTTTATTGACATTTTCGACTAATATCGCGGTGAGTTAGCTTTGTTGCATAAATAAGGAGGAAAGATTATATTGGCGTGCTATTGCCTTTCGAACGCCATAGAATCTGTATGGCAAATTCAATTTTATTGACATTTTCGACTAATATCGCGGTGAGTTAGCTTTGTTGCATAAATAAGGAGGAGAGATTCTATTGGCGTGCTATAGGCATCGCAAAGCTATAGAAACTTCCTGGAAAATTCAATTTTATTGACATTTTCGACTGATATCGTGGT
>NW_016981639.1:0-497 GCF_001483705.2 Eufriesea mexicana | reverse complement strand
CATATTTTTACCTAACTGGACGAGACCACTATTGCTGGCCGCCACAGGGACGAGCAGAATGTAATAGAGCACAGTAGAGCGCAGATATCAACCCAGTAGCTATGTAATGCACAAATGTCGAAGTGGCTTATCCTTACCTAGCGAAACGTGACGTATCCAAACGTAACCTGGCTCAGCCAAACATTGCGAAACCCTTATTGCTGGTCTCCCCAGGGCAAAGCAGAATATAGTAGAGCCTTGTAGAACGTAGAAATCCACCGAATAGTATTGTATAGCACACAAGTGAAAGACACCCTCTCCTAGAATGACCAAACAAAAACAAACCAAACGTAGCATATCTCAACATACCGTGACGAGACCACTATTGCTGACCGCCACATTGGCAAGCATGGCATATTGGAGCATAGTACAGCGCAGGAATTCACAGAAAGCAATGCATAGCACGAAAGTTGAAGCCAACACACCTAACACAGCGTAACATAACATTGCTAAACAGA
>NW_016981638.1:0-947 GCF_001483705.2 Eufriesea mexicana | reverse complement strand
GGTCGGGGTAGCTTTGCCTTTTGTGCTATGCACTGCCATTCTATGAACTTCTGCGCTCTACTGCCCTCTAATGTGTTCTGCTTGGCAATGGGGAGGCCAAGAATGGTGGTCTAGGCACGTTGAGTCCTATTAGCTTATGTTCGGTTATATTACGTTGTGTTATGTTAGGACAGGGTGACTTTGACTTTTGTGCTATGCACAGCTGTTTGGTGGATTCCTTCGCTCTACTTTACCCCACTATACTCCGCTCGAGTCTGGAGAGGCCACCACGTGTGGTCGCCGCACGAAGGGATAGGAGAGGTTACGTTTGGAAATCCATGGAACAGCAGTTCACAGCAGAGAAGTCGAAGGCATCCTAACCTAACACAAACTAGCATAACATAATCAGACGTAACCCAACTCGAACTAACGTGCTGAGTCCAATATCGACGGCCTGCCCAGAAACAGGCAGAGCACATTTGAGCCCTGTATAGGGCAGAAGTCCTTCGAATGGCAGTATATACCACAAAAGTCAGTGGTAACCTCTCCTACCTGGCCAAACGTATCATAGCCAAGCGTAGCGTAGCGTAGCCTAAACGAAACTAGCGTTGCGGGACCACTATTACTGGCCAACACATATTCCAGCCGAGTATAGTAAAGCAATATAGAGAGTAGAAACCCACGCTATAGCAGTGCACAGCACAAAAATCAAAGCAATCCTCGCCTAATCTATCCAAACGTAATACAACCAAATGTATCATAGCTCAACCTAACGTGCCGAACAACAACTGCTTGCTTCCTCAGAGCCGAGCAGAGAATATTAGTGCACAGTAGTGCGCGGTAAGACACCGAAAAGCAGTGAAAGGTGCAAAAGTCAAAGCTATCCTCTCCTAAACTATCTAAACGTGACAGAACCAAACGTGGTCTATCTCAAACTAATGTGCCGAGACCACTATTACTGG
The DNA here is from genome assembly GCF_001483705.2 of Eufriesea mexicana. Lineage (NCBI taxonomy): Eukaryota > Metazoa > Arthropoda > Insecta > Hymenoptera > Apidae > Eufriesea > Eufriesea mexicana. The sequence continues at coordinate 6 of NW_016981638.1, read as the reverse complement.
ACACCC
>NW_016981637.1:0-224 GCF_001483705.2 Eufriesea mexicana | reverse complement strand
AATCTTATTGACTTTTACGACTAACATCGTGGTGAGCCAACTTCCGTGCATAAGTAAGGAGGATAGATTCTATTGGCGAGCTATAGCCAATGCAATGCTATAGAATCTGGAAGGAGAATCCAATTTTATTGACATTTTCCGCTAATATCGCGGTGAGTTACCTTTCTCGCATAAATACGAAGGAAAGATTCTATTGTCGTGCTATAGGCTTTGCAATGCCAAAG
>NW_016981636.1:0-470 GCF_001483705.2 Eufriesea mexicana | reverse complement strand
GCTACGTTTGGTAATGATAGCCTCACCTTTTGTGTTGTACGCTGCTATTCGGTGGATTTCTGCGCTCCACTGCACTTTAGTATGTCCTGCTTGGCTCTGGGGATAGCAGCAGTAGCAGTGTGAGCACAGTAGGATTTATGTTTGGCTATGTCCGGTTGGTTTGGAAGACACATGCATAGCTTCGTCTTTTCCGATATGCACAACGATTATAGGGATTTTTGCGTTCTACTCTCCACTGGCGTGTTCCGCTTGACACTCGGGAGGCCAGCATTGGTGGTCGCGGCACGTTAGGCTAGGTTTGGCAATGTTTGGATATGTTCTCTTGGTTTGGGTTAGATTTGGGTAACACTGACTTCCCGATATGCACTGCGTTTCTATGGATTTCTGTGTCCTACTCTCCACTAATATGTTCTGCTTATCTCAGTGTGGGCCAGAAATAGTGGTCCCGGAACGTTAGGTTGCCTTATGTT
>NW_016981635.1:0-2144 GCF_001483705.2 Eufriesea mexicana | reverse complement strand
TGACTTTGACTTTCGTGCTATACACTGCTGTTCGGAGGATTTCGGCGATCTACAGTCCTCTAGTATCTTCATCTTGGTACTGAGAAGTCCAGCAATACTGTCGTGTGCACGTTTTTTTGAGTTAGGTTACTTTCTGCTAGGTTAGGTTGGACTAAGTTTGGTTTGGGTGGCATTGAATTTTGGGATCCGCACTGCTATTCGGTGGATTTCTGCGGCTGTGTTGTGCTCTAGTATGCTCTGCTTGGCTCCGGGGTGGCCAGTAATGTTCTCAGCACGTTAGGTTGAGTAGGGTTACGTATCGTTGTGTTAGGTTAAGAAGGCTCAGTTTGGATTTCTTGGCCTTTGTGCTATAAACTGCTATTCGGTCGATTCCTGCGCTCTACAATGCACTACTACATTATGCATGCCCCTGTGGAGGACAGGAGCAGTGGTCGCAACACGATGCATTGGGCTATGCTACGCTACGTTAGGTTGGGTTGGGTCAGGATAGGATTAGGATAGGATACCTTCGAGTTTTGTGCTATTCACAGCAATGCGGCTGATTACAGCGCACTACTCTACTGTAGTACATTCTTGTTGCCTGTGTGGAGGCCAGCAGCAGTGGTTGCGTCAAGCTAGGTTGGGCTTGGCTACGTATGTGTATGTCACGTTTGGCTAGGTTAGGATATGCTGCATTGACTTTCGAGTTTTGCACATCTGTTCCGCAGATTTCTGCACTCCAGTGCGCTGTAGTATGCTCTGCTGGGCTCTGGGATTCCATCAACGTTGGTCTCACCACGTTGTGTTTTGTTACACTACGTCCGGATTGGTTAGGTTGCGCCAAGTTAGGTGAGCATACGTTTGACTTTTGTGCTATTCTCTGCAATGCAGTGGATTCCTGCTCTCTGTAGTGCTCTATTATTTTCTTCATGACTATGGCGGGGCCAGCAATAGTGGTCGGGGTACGTTAGGTTGAGCTATGCTACGGTCGGTTATTGTACGCTAGGTGAGGTTAGGACATGATAGTTCACACTTTTGCACTATTCACTGCTATCCACCGATACCTGCGGCCTACTGCGTTCTAATATGCTCTGCTTGTCTCTAGGAGGGCCACCGATAGTGATCTAGGCACGGTAGGTTGCGTTACGTTACGTTTGTGTAGGTTAGGTTACGTGAGGTTAGGTTAGGTTGTCTTCGACTTTTGTGATGTTCGCTGCTATGCGGTGGGTTCCTGCTCACTACTGTGATCTAGTACAATCTGCTTGTCTTTGTGGGGCCAGCACAAGTGGTTTCGTCAGGTTAGGTTGAGTTATGTTACGTTTGGTTATGATACGCTTACCTAGGTTACGAGTGAATACTTTGCCCTTTGTGCTAGACGCCGCTATTCGGTGGGCTTCAGCACTCTCATGTGCTATAATATGCTCTGCTTCGCTCTGGGGTGGCCAGTAATAGTGCTCTCGGCTCGTGAGGTTGCCTAAGGTTACGTCTCGTTAGTTAAGATTAGGATAGTTATGATAGGGTATCTAAGGCTTTTGTGCTATACATTGCATTGCGTAGAATTTCTGGGCTCTGCTGTGCTGTAGCATAATCTGCTTTGCGCTGAGGAGGCCAGCAACATTGGTCTCGGCTGGTTAGAATGAGTTAGGCTACGTTTGATTCTGTTACGTTTGGTGATGTTCGGATGGGATTGTTTGGACTTTTGTGCTATAGACTGCTGTCCGCGTATATCTACGCCCTACTGTCTTCCAATATTTTCTGCATAGCTCTGGGGATTCCCGCTGCAGTGGTCGCGGCACGCCGTGTTGCGTTACGCTACGTTAGGTTACGTTAGGCGTGGTCAGCATATGTCAGGAAATGTTTGACTTTTGCGCTATACACTGCAATGCGGTAGATTTCTGCGCACCGCTGTGCTTCCGTATATTCTGCTTGGCTCTGCGGAGGCCAGCAATAGTGGTCTCGGCACATTAGGATTAGCTACGTTACGTTTGCATATGGCAAGTCTGGCTACGTTAGAAGGGAATAGCTTAGACTCTTGAGCCAATGACAGCAATTCGGTGGGTTTCTGTCATCTACTGTGCTCTACTACATTCTGCTTGGCCATAAGGCGGAAAGGATAAGTGGCCGCTGCACGTAATGTTGGGTTATGCTACGCTTGGCTACGTTAG
>NW_016981634.1:0-832 GCF_001483705.2 Eufriesea mexicana | reverse complement strand
GGTCCTAACTTAACCAAACGTAACATAGCCAAACGTAACGTACCTCAACCTGACGAGCCGAGATCACTATAGCTTGCACCGCAGAATCGAGCAGAGCATAGCAGGGCAGAGTAGAGCGCAGGAATCCACCAAATAGCAATGTATACCACAAAAGTAAATATATACAAACCAAAGCAGACCCAACCTAGTATAACCAAACGTAGAATAACTTAACCTAACGTGCCGAAACATGTATTGCTGGTCTCCGCAAAGCCAAGCGGCATATATTAGCGCACAGCACAGCGCAGAAATTCACCGAATAGCAGTGTCCAGCGCAAAAGCCAAAGCCACCATATCCAAACATATCCTAACCAAACCTAACCAAACCTAACCAAACGTAACCTAAAGCAACCTATCGTGCCACGAACGCCATTTCTCGCTTCCCCAGAGTCCAGTAGAGTATATTATAGCAATGATAAGGGCTGGTATCCACCGAGTAGCAGTGTATGCCGTAAAAGTCAAAGTTAGCCTATCCTAATCAAACCAAACGTTTGACGTTACCATACCCACACGTGGCATAGCACAGACTAACGCGCCGAAACCAGTATTTCTGGCATCCCCAGAGCAATGCGGAGAGTATTAGATCACGGTAGTGCGCAGTGCGCAGAAATCCACCGAAAAGCTGTGTACAGCACAAAAGTCAAAGCTACTCTCTCCAAACCTAACCAATCGTACCATTACGAAACGTAACGTGTATTAACCTAACGCGACGCGGCATCCATTGCTGGCCTGCCCAGGATCAAGAAGAACATATTAGAGGGGGTGGATCGCAGATATACGTAGAATCGCAATG
>NW_016981633.1:0-625 GCF_001483705.2 Eufriesea mexicana | reverse complement strand
TGCACTTAGTACATCCACCTGCAGAGCACCGCAGCCGCTCTAATAATCTGCCCAATGGTGACATAGTTTTTATAGCTATTCTAGAATGACAAAGGCCAGATCCATTTTCCTTCGTGATATTAACAGTTGACAACATAGTACTGAGTACCGCCATTACCACGGTGCTGTGGTGGATGGACTACTGTGATCACTGATAATGTCAATTCCAAGGCTGTTCTGGAATAACTATTGTGTATTGCGGTTATGGCTGGAGATATGGCATACTGTCAAAACGGAACTAATTATATCTACCAGTATAGCATCCTAGCAGCTGGACTAATCTGTTGAACGATGACTTAAATCCTATAACATATCTCGAGTGAGATAATACATATCCAGTGTGCCACGAGTTGTTGCAAATTGACTACACAGTACTCAGTACAGCCATCATAACAGTAACGTTGCTGGACTACTCGGTCGATCGAGTCTGTAAATTCCAAGTCAATTCTGGAATGATCAATGTATTTTACGATTATATCTTGAGATACTTCCAATTGCCCGTACGGTACTTATTGCATCTACGAATGTAGCACTTCAGCCGTTGAATTAACTTGTTCCATGGTGATTTATGTTCTATTACAATTCC
>NW_016981632.1:0-940 GCF_001483705.2 Eufriesea mexicana | reverse complement strand
AGTAGAGCACAGAAACCCGCCTCACTGAAATGCAAAGCTCTACACTGCTCCACGCTGCTCTGCTCGACTCTCTGGGGGCTGGTATAGTGATCGCTGCACGTTAGTTTGGGATCGATTACGTTTCGATGTATCAGGTTACGTTGAGTTGGGTTAGGATAGCTGCGGCTTTTGTGCTACGCACTTTTAATTCATGGACTTCTGCACTCAACTGTGCGCTATCGCAATCTGCTTGTCTCTGCGGACGCCAGGAATAGTGCTCTCGGCACGTTAGTTTGTGTCATGTTACGTTTGGCTGCGTTACTTTTGGATAGGTTAGAAAATGATAGCTCTGACTTTTGTGCCTTACGCTGCTATTCGACGGATTCCTGCGATCTACGTTGCTCTACTATAATCTGCACTACTGTGGAGATACGAGTAATATTAGTCGTGGCACATTAGTTTGAGTCAGTTCACGCTTGGTTGTGTTATCTTACGTAAGGTGTGGTCAGGATGTCGTTGACGTTTGCGCTACACACTGCTATCCAGGGGGTTCCTGCGCCCTGGTGTTCTCTTATATGTTTCGCTAGGCACCGGGGAGTCCAGCAGTAGTGGTCTCGGCACGTTAGGTACAGCTCGGCTTCATATGGTTATGTTAGGTTAGGTCATGTAATGTACAGATATCCTTGATTTTGTGCTGTACACGGCAATGCGGAGGATATCTGCGCTCCAGTCTGCTCTAGTACATTCTGCTTTAGTCTGGGGACGGCAGCAATAGCGGTAGCGGCACGTAAGATTCCGTCGTGTTACGCTTGGTTAGGCTACATTTGGCTCGACTTGGTTAGGATAGCTTCGACTTTAGTGCTGTACACTGTTATTCGGTAGATTTCTGCGCTCTACTTTGCTCTAGTATACTCTGCTTGGAACGGGGAGGACGGCGATAGCAGCCTCGGCAAGATATGTT
>NW_016981631.1:0-696 GCF_001483705.2 Eufriesea mexicana | reverse complement strand
TTATCGATCTCAAATTAACGTGCCAGGAACACTGTTTCCGGCCTAACCAGAACCAAGCAAAACGTCCTAGAGCACCGTACGGCGCAGGAGTCCGCCGAAAAAGAGTCTACACCACGAAAGTCAAAACAACCCAATCCTAACCAAGGATAGCATATCCAAACCAAATGTTGCCCGACTCAGGAAACGTGAAGAGAGCACCATTACTGGAACACCGGAGACGAGCAGAGTACAGTAGAGCAATGTAGAGCGTAGAAATCCTCCGTATAGCGCAGTATAGCACAAAAGTCGAGGCTACGCTATCCTAACCTAACCAATCGTAGCGTGACTAAACATTTCCTAGCGCATTCTATCTAGTCGCGACCACTAAAGCTGGTCTCACCAGCGTCGAGCAGAGTAGAGTACAGCCCAGTAGATAGCGGAAAGCCACCAAATAGCAGTGCATAGCACAAAAGTCAAAGACAACCAGCCCTAACCAGGACTAGCCGAACTTAATGAGAGCATTATTTCTGGTCTCCGCTGAGCCAAGCAGTATACACTAGAGCACAGCTGAGCACCGAAGGCCGCCAAATAGGAGTGTATAGCACAAAAGTCGAAGATATCCGTACCTACCCCGTTCAATCCTAGCCCAGCCAAACGTAGAATAACTACACCTAAGGATACGAGACCTTCATCTCTTGCCACCCCAGAGCCCTGCAG
>NW_016981630.1:0-1286 GCF_001483705.2 Eufriesea mexicana | reverse complement strand
CCACTATTGGTGGCCTCCACAGGGCCAAGCAGAATATAGTAGAGCACAGCCTAGCGCAGAAATCCACCGGACAACAGTTTATAGCACGAAAGTCAAAGCTACCCTTACCTACCTTAACATAATCTAAACTAACCAACTGTAGCCTAACTCAGCCTAAGGTGCCGCGACCGTGATTAATCGAAACCCCAGAGTCGTGCAGAGTATAATAGAGCAATGTAGAGGCCAGAAATCCAGGGAAAAGCAGTGTATAGCACAAAAGTCGAGGATATCCTATCCTAACCTGGCCTAACCTCTACTTACCATACGTGACATAGCTCTACATAACGTCCCGCAACCACTGCCGCTGGCGTCCCCGGAGCAAAGCAGTTTATAACAGTGCACTGTACATCACAGGAATCCACCGAATAGCAGTCTGTAGCACGAAAGTCAAAGCAACACTAGCCAAACCTAGGCTAACCTAACCTAACCAAACATAACCAATCTCAACGTAATGTGCGACGACCACTAATCCCCTCATCCCCAGAGTGGAGCAGAATGTGGAAGAGCAATGTAGAGCGCACAAAACCAACGAATAGCAGTGATTAGCACAAAAAGGGGAATCCTAACCTGATCATCACAACCTAACCTAACGAGACGTGACAATACTAAGACTGACGTACCGAGACCACAGTTTCTGGCCACCACACAGCCAAGCAGAACATATTAGAGCGCAGTCGAGGGTGAAAATTCACCGAATAGCAGTGTATGACGCAAACATCAAAACCACTCTGTCCGAACCTCTCCAAACGTAGCATAACCAGACGTATCGTAGCCCACCCTAACGTGCAGAGACCGCAATTTTCCTCCACGCTGGAGACAAGCAGAAAGTATTAGAGCATAGTAGAGCGCATAGACCCACGGCATATCAGTGTACAGCACATAAGCAAAACACATCCTGACCTAAGATGACCTAACCTAACCTTTGAAACATAACATAACGTGAGGAGACCACTATTCCTTGCCACCCCGAAAACAAGCAGAAAATAATTGAGCACAGTAGATGGCAGAAATCCACCGGATAGCAGTGTATGACATAAAAGTCTAAGCTACTCTTTCCTAACATAGCTAACGTGTCATAAGCAAACGCACTCTATCACAACATAACGCCCTCAGGCCATTACTGATGGCCTCTCTAGAGTCAAGCAGAATATGCTTCAGTGCAGTAGAGCGCAGAAATCCACCGTAATGGAGTGCAAAGCAAAAAAGTGGAAGATACCCTAGGCTAACATGACCAATCCTGACCTGTC
>NW_016981629.1:0-474 GCF_001483705.2 Eufriesea mexicana | reverse complement strand
GGTGGCGGCACGTTAGGTTAAGTTAAGCTACGTACTGTCGTGTTATGTTTGGCTATGTTAGTACGGGGTAGCTTCGACTATTGTGCTATGCACAGCGATTCTATGGATTTCTGCGCTCTGCCTTCCTCTGACATGTTCAGCTTGGCGCTAGGGAGGCCAACCACAGCTGTCGCGGCACGTTAGGTTGTGTTAGGTTACGTTTGTATTCATTAGGTTACGTTTGGTTAGGCTACGATGACTATGACTTTTGCGCTACTCACCGCAATTCTATGTACTTATGCTTCATATTATGCGCTACCACACACTGCCTCCTTCCGGGGGCGCCAGGAATAGTGGCCGCGGCAAGATAGGTTGAGCTATGTAACGTTTGCTTAGGAAATGCTTGGGTAGGTTAGGATGGAATAGAATTGACTTTTGTTTGTACACTGCTATGCGGTCGATTTCTGCGCTCTACAGCGCTCTAATATGTTCTGC
>NW_016981628.1:0-964 GCF_001483705.2 Eufriesea mexicana | reverse complement strand
TGGAAGTACGGATGATAGGATTTATGTATGTGTGGCTGGATGGATGGGTGGATGAAGGGATACGTGGATGGATGGCAGGGTTCATGGATGGATGGAATAATAGTTGTATGTATGTGTCGATGCATTGATATATGGATGGATGGATGTATTGGTGTAGAGATGTATGGATGCATGAATATATCGATGAATGGATGCATGGATGTACGAATGTATGGATGTGCGTATGCGTGGATGTATGGATGTCTGGGTGGATGAATGGATGTGTGCATTGACTGAAGTGTGGGTGGAAGGATGGGTGGATGAAAGGATGCATGAATGTATGGCTGGGCGTATGGATGTATGGATGTATAGATGTATGCATGGATGTATGGATGTATGGATGTATGGATGTATCTACGTATGGATGTGCGAATGTATGTATGTACGGATGTATGGATATATGTATGTATATATGTATGGATGTATATATTTATGGATGTATGTGTGGACGGATGAATGAGTGGATGGATTTATGGATGTGTGGATGTATGAATGTATGGATGGATGGATGTATGGATGGATAGATGTATGGATCGATGGATCTATGGATGGGTGCTAGTATGGATGGATGGATTATGGTTCGATGGATGTATGGATGGGTGGATGTATGATGGATGGGTGTATGGAAAGATGTATGTATGTATGGATGAATGGTTGTATGCATGGATGAATGAATGAATGGATTGAGGTATGGATGGACGGATGTACGTATGTATGAATGTATGGATTTATATATGTATGGATGTATGGACTTACGGATGTATGGGTGTATGGATGGATGGGTGTAAGAATGGATGTTCGTGTGGATGGACGGATGTATTGATGTACAGGTGTATGGATGCATGAATGTATGTTTGTATGTATGTATGTACGCATGGATGTATGGATGGATGGATGTATCGAATGATATACGTACGAATGGATG
>NW_016981627.1:0-980 GCF_001483705.2 Eufriesea mexicana | reverse complement strand
AAATACGCCGAATAGCAGTGCATAGCACAAAAGACAAAGCCATCCTGACCAAGCTTAACCTAATCTAACATATCCATGCGTAATCTAACTCAAACAAACGTGCCACGACGGCTATTGCTGGCCTTACCAGAGACAAGCAAGTGCCATGAGAGCAATGCAGAACGCAGATATTGGCAGAATGGCAGTGTATAGCACAAGAGTCAAAGGTACCCTGATCAAACCTAACCTAACATAGTCAAGAAAAGCATAACCTAAATAAACCTAGCGTTCCGAGACCCCCATTGCTGCTCTGTTCGGTGTCGAGCAGAGTGTATTGGTGCAATGTAGAGTGCAGGAATCCACCGAACAGCAGAGTGCACAACAAAAGGCGAATCTACCCAGGCATTACCCAAACTAACTTAACCTAAACAAACGTAACGTAACTCAAACTAACGTGCCGAGACCACCATTGCCATCATCGCCAGAGCCACGCTGATCATATCAGTGCACAGCAGAGCGCAGAAATCCACCGAACAGCAGCGTATAGCACAAAAGTCAAAGCTGTCCCCTCCTAATCTGACCATACGTAACATAACCAAGCGTAACGACCACAACCTGGTGAGCCGCGGCCGCTGTTGCTGGCCCCTCTAGGGCAAAGCAGAGTATAGCAGAGCAGTGTCGGACGCTGAAATCAGCCAAATAGCGGTGTATATCAAAAAAGTCAAGGACATCCAGACCAAACCCAAACAAACATAACCTAACATATCGTAACCAAGCTCAACGTAACGTCCCGGGACCACTATTGCTGGCCTCCCCAGCGTCTAGCATATCAGAGTATAGCACAGTGGAGTGCAGAAATGAACAGAATAACTGTGTATAGCACGAAAGTCAAAGATACCCTGTCAAAACCTAGCCTAACCTAATCTAACCAAAGGTAACGTAGCTCAACCTAACGCGCCACGACCACTGTTGCTCGCATCCCGAGAGACGATCAGGGTATA
>NW_016981626.1:0-333 GCF_001483705.2 Eufriesea mexicana | reverse complement strand
GATATTAGTCGAAAATGACAATAAAATTGAATTTTCCAGCCTGATTCTATAGCATAGCTATGGCTATACCACGCCAAAAGAATCTTTCCTGCTTATTTATGAGAGAAAGCTGTCCCACCACGATCTTAGTCGAAAATGTCAATAAAATTTGGTTTTCCTGCCAGATTCTATAGCATTGCAATTGCTATAGCTCGCCAATAGAATCTTTCTTCCTTATCTATGCAACAAAGATAGTTCAACACGATATTAGTCGAAAATGTCAATAAAATAGAATTTTCCAGCCATATACTTTAGCATTGCAATGGCTAGAGCACGCCAATAGAATCATTCCTC
>NW_016981625.1:0-573 GCF_001483705.2 Eufriesea mexicana | reverse complement strand
GGATGTATGGGTGTATGGATGTATGGATGGAGGGGTGTATGCATTTATGTATGGATGTATGTGGGGATGTACGTATCGATGTGTGTACGCATGTTTATATGGACGTGTGGATGAATGGATGTATGGATGGATGAATGTAAGGGTGGATTTAGTGTCGTATGTATGTAGGGATTGTGGATGGAAGTAAGTATGGATGGATGGATTTATGGTTGTATGTTTGTATGGATCAATAGATGTATGGAAGGATGGATGTATGGACGGACGGATGTATGAATGGACGGATGGATGGATGGATGGATGGATGTTCGGGTGGATGGTTGGATGTATGATTCTATGGGTGAATGGGTGTATGAACATGTGGGTGTATGGTTGGATAGACGTATGGTTGGATGGATGCATGGATGGATGTATGGATCGATGTATTGATGCGTGTATGGATGGTCGTATGTATGGATGTGTGGATGGACGTATGGATGGAAGTATTGATGGATGTATGACTGGATGTATGAGTGGGAGAAGGGATGGGTATACGGATTTATGACTGTATGGATTTGTAGTTGTATGTTTGGATGT
>NW_016981624.1:0-658 GCF_001483705.2 Eufriesea mexicana | reverse complement strand
CCATACTGTGCTCTAATGCGCTCTGCTTGGCACTTGGGATGCAAGCAATATTGGTCTCGTCTCATTAGGTTGATATATGATGCGCATGGTTATGTTACGTTAGCTTAGGTTTGGTTTGGATCGGTTCGACTTTTCTGCTGTACACTGCCACTCCATCGGTTTCTGCGCTCCACACTTCTCTAATAAGCTCTGCTTGGCGATGTGGAGATAGCAATACTGGTGGTTAGATTGAGCTGCGTTACGTTGGGGTAGGGTAGGTGAAGGGGGCTAGGTTAGGGTACCTTAGACCTTTGAGCTCGACACAGATATCCTATGGACTACTGGATTCTACAGTGCTGTATCATAATCTGTGTGTCCCTGGGGACGCCAACAATGGTGGTCGCAGCACATTAGATTCTGTTACGTTACGTTTGATTTCGTTACGTTAGGCTAGGTTTGGGCTGGTTACCCACGACCTTTGTGCTGCACACTGATCTTCGTCGTATTTCTGCGCTCTACTGTGCCCTAATATGTTCCGCTTGGCACCACCAAGGCCACAAGTAGTGTTCTGCGCACGTTATGTTTAGTTGGTCCACGTTTGACTAGATAAGGTTCAGTCTGGTTAGATTAGTATATACTTGGCTTTTGCGCTATACCCTCCTACTCGCTGGACTTCTGC
>NW_016981623.1:0-1364 GCF_001483705.2 Eufriesea mexicana | reverse complement strand
CCGGATGCATGGATGGATGGAAGGGCGTATGCATGGATGCATGTATGGTTGAATGTACGGATGCATGTACGGATGCATGTATGGATATATCAATGGATGTATGTATGGATGTGTGTATGGATGTATGGATGTGTGTATGGATGAATGTATGGATGCATGGATGGATGGACGCATCGACGGTCGGATGTACGGATGGTTGGATTTATGGGCGTACGCATGTGTGGATGAAAGGATGCATGGACGGATGGTTGTATGAACGGATGCATGGATGGATGGATGGCTGTATGGATGAATGGATGTATGGATGCGTCTATGGATGTCTGTGTAAATCTATGTGTCGATGCAGTTAAAGATGTATGTATGGATGTACGTATGGGTGTATGTATGGATGTATGTATTGATGTATGTATGGGTGTATTCATGGATAGATGGAATAGTGGATGGATTAATGCATGGATGTAAGAATGAATGGATGTATATATGTATGAATGTATGGATCGATGGATGTATGGATGGATGAAGGTGTGGGTGGATGGATTCATGGATGTATGGATGCATGAATGTTTGGGTGTATGGATGGGTGGATGTATGGATGGATGGATGTATGAATGTTTGGATGTATGGATGGGTGAATGAATGGATTGATGGATGTATGGATATATTGATTTATGGATGTATGGATGTATGGATGGATGTATGGATGTATTGATGTATGTATGTATGTATGGATGGGTGGATGGATTGGTGGATGGATGTATGGGTGGACAGATGTATGGATCGGTGGATGTGTGTATGTATGGCAGTATTTATCGATGGATGAATGGATATGTGGACGGATGGATGGATGGGTGTATGGAAGCATGGAAGTACGGATGGATTAATGTACGGATGGACGGCTGTATGGATGGATGGATGTATGTATTGACGGATTTATTGGTGTGTACGCATGTATGAAAGGGTGGAAGGATGTATGGGTGGATAGATGCATGTATCGATGGATGTATGAATGCGTGCTTGTATGTATGGATGGATGTATTGATGGATGTATGGATGTATGTACGGATGTATGTATTGAGGTATGTATGGATGTATTCATGGATGGATGGAATGGTGGATGGATGTATGTATGGATGGTTGAATGGATGTATGAATGAATGGATGTATATATGCATGGATGTATGGATCGTTGTATCTATGGATGGATGGAGGTGTGGATGGATGTATTTATGGAAGTATGGATGTATGATTTTACTGATGTATGGATGGATGGACGTATGGATGGATGGTTGTATGGATGTGTGGATGTATGAACGTACGCCTGTATGGACGCATGTATGTATGGATGAATGGGCGTAAGAATGTAT
>NW_016981622.1:289-574 GCF_001483705.2 Eufriesea mexicana | reverse complement strand
AGTGCTATAACCATTGCAATGATATGGAATGTGCCTGGCAGTTTCGATTTTATCGACACTTTCGGCTAATATCGTGGTGAGCTAGCATCCTTGCAAAAGTATGGAGGAAAGATCCTTTTGGCGTGCTATAACCATTGCAATGATATTGGAATGTGCCTGGCAATTTCGATTTTATCGACATTTTCAACTAATATCGTGGTGAGCTACCTTTCTTGCGTAAATAAGGCGGAAAGATTCTATTGGCGTGCTATTGGCATTGCAATGCCGAAGAATCTGGCTGGAAAA
>NW_016981622.1:0-229 GCF_001483705.2 Eufriesea mexicana | reverse complement strand
GGAGGAAAGATTCTATTGGCGTGCTATAGACATTGCAATGCAATAGAATCTTCCTGGAAAATTCAATTTTATTGACATTTTCGGCTAACATCGTGGTGAGTTAACTATCTCGCATAAATACGATGGGAAGGTTCTACTGACGTGCTATAGGCTTTGCAATGCTACGGAATCTGGCTGGAAAAATCAATTTTATTGACATTTACGACCAATATGGTGGTGAGCTAACTTC
>NW_016981621.1:0-592 GCF_001483705.2 Eufriesea mexicana | reverse complement strand
AGATCGGTTATGTACGGTTGTGCTACGTTTGGTTAGCTTAGGATAGGATAGCTTTGACCTCTGCGCTATACCCTGCCATTCGGCGGAATTCTGCGCTCTACATCCCTACAATATGAACTGCTTGGCTCTGGAGAGTCTAGCAACAGTAGTCTGGGCACTCTAATTCAGGATACGTTCGGTTGTGTTATGTTAGGACAGGGTAGGTTAGGATATCCTCCTCCCTTGTGCTATACACTGCAATGCGGTGTATTAGTGCGCTCTGCTGTGCTCTAGTATATTTTGCCTGGCGCTTGGGAGGCAAGCAATGGTAGTATCGGCACGTTAGTTTGAGATATGCTATGCTCGGTTATGACAAGTTTGGTCACGTTAGGATGGGGTAGCTTCGACTATTGTGTTTTGCACTGCGATTCTATGCATTTCTGCGATGTACTCTCTAATATGTTCTGCTTGGCTATGGGGAGGGCAGTAATAGTTGTTCCGGCACGTCAGGATGTGTCAGGATACGTTTGGTTACGCTATGTTTGGTATAGTTGGGAAGGGTAGCTTTGACTTTTGTGCTATACACTGCTATACTGTCGATTTCTGCGCTCTA
>NW_016981620.1:0-676 GCF_001483705.2 Eufriesea mexicana | reverse complement strand
TTGTTGCCTCGACACGTTAAGTTGAGCTATGCCACGTTCGGTTGCGCTCCGTTACGTGATGTTCGGATAGGATCGTCCTGGCGTCTGTGCTATAAGCTGCCATCCTCCTACACCTGCGCCCTACTGCGCTATAATATTTTCTGCTTGCCTCTGGGGAGGCCAGCGATGGAGGCCTCGGCGCGTGAGGTTTAGTTAGGCTTCTTTTGCATATGGAAATTTTGGTTATGTTAGGACAGAAATTAGCTTAGACTTTTGTGCCATTCACCGCTTTCGGGCGGATTTCACCTCTCTACTGCGCTCCAGTATATTCTGCATGGCTCTGTGGTGGCTAGTAATGGTGGTGGCGGCACGTTACGATGAGCTATACGGCGTTCGGTTTGGTTAGGCAAGGTCATGTTATTTTAGGATATCTTCGAAGTTTGTGCTATACACTGCTATACGGCGACTTTTTGCGCTCTGCATTGGTCTACTGTGCCGTGCTCAACCATGGGCAGGAGTGCAATTGTGGCCGTGGAACGTAAGGTTGTGTTACGTTACGATTGGTTAGGCCAATTTGGGCCATATTTGGTTACGGAGGCCTTGATTTTCTCGCTATATACTGTTATTCGGTGGATATCTTTGATTTCGTGTGCTCTGCTACATTCTGCTCGGCTCTAGGGAGTCCAGCAATATTGGT
>NW_016981619.1:0-1648 GCF_001483705.2 Eufriesea mexicana | reverse complement strand
CATCTAGATACTATAGAAATGCAATGGCTATAGCACGCCAATAACATCTACCATCCTTGTTTATGCGAAGAAGATAGCTCACTACGATATTAGTCGCAACTGTCAATAAAATTGTATTTTCCACCCAGATTCTACAGCACTGCAATGGCTATAGCACGCCAATAGTATGCTTCCTCCTTATTTATGCACGAAAGGCAGCAAACTACGATATTACTCGAAAATGTCAGTAAAATTGAATTTTCCACCCAAAATCCAGAGCATTGCAATGGCTATAGCACGCCAAAAGGATTCTTCCTCCTTACCTATGCAAGGAAGTTAGCTCACCACGATATTAGTCGAAAATGTCACTAAAATTGAACTTTAGAGCCAGACTCTATTGCATTGCAAAGGATATAGCACGCCAATAGAAACTTCCCTCCTTATTCATGCAAGAGAGTTAGCTCATCACTTATTAGTCGAAACTGTCAATAAAATTGAACTTTCCAGGCAGATTCTACAGCATTGCAAAGACTACAGCACGCCAACAGAATCTTTCATCCTTATCTAAGCAGGGGACGTAGCTCACCACGATAATAGTCGAAAATGTCAATAAAACTGAACTTTCCGGCGAGATTCTATAGCATTGCAACGACTATAGCACGCCAATTGAGTCTCTCCTCCCTATTTAAGCCAGAAAGACAACTCACCACGATGTAAGTCGAAAATGCCAATAAATTTGAGTTCTACAACCACATTCAATATCATTGCAATAGCTATAGCACGCCAGTAGAATCTTTCCTCCTTATTTGTGCAAGAAAGCTAGCTCACCACCATATTATTCAAAAATGTCAATAAAATTGTATTTTCCAACTAGATACTATAGAAATGCAATGGCTATAGCACGCCAATAACATCTACCCTTCTTGTTTTTGCTAAAAAGATAGCTCACCACGGTATTATTAGAAGCTGTCAATAAAATTGAACTTTCCAGCCAGATTCTATAGTATTGAAATGACTATGGCACACCAATAGTGTCTTTCCTCCTTATCTAAGCAAGAGACGTAGCTCACCACGATATTAGTCGAAAATGCCAATAAATTTTAATTCTCCAACCACATTCAATATCATTGCAATAGCTATAGCACGTCAGTAGAATCTTTACGCCTTATATATGTAAGAAAGTTATCTTACCGCGATATTACACGAAAACGGCAATAAAATTGAATTTTCCAGCCAGACACTATAGAAATACAATGGCTATAGCAGGCCAATAGAATCTTCCCTCCTTATTTATGCAAGAGAGTTAGCTCACCACGATATTAGTCGAAACTGTCAATAAAATTGAACTTTCCAGCCAGTTTCTATAGCATTACAAATATAGCATTACAAAGACTATAGCACGCCAACAGAATCTTTCCTCCTTATTTATGCAAAAAAGGTAGCTAACTGCGATATTAGTCGAAAATGTCAGTAAAAGAGAATTTTACATCCAGATTCCAGAGCAATGCAATGGCTATAGCACGCCAATAGAATTTTCCCTCCTTACTTATGCAAGGAAGTCAGCTCACCAAGATATAAGTCAAAAATGCCAATAAATTTGAATTCACCAACCACATTCAATATCATTGCAATAGCTACAGCACGCCAATAAAATCTTTCCTCCTTATTT
>NW_016981618.1:0-585 GCF_001483705.2 Eufriesea mexicana | reverse complement strand
TAACCCAACCTAAACGAACGTAGCTACACTGATCATCACGTGCCGAGGCCACACTTGCTGGCCCTGCCAGAGATAAGCTGAACATACTAGAGGACTGTGGGGCGTAGGTCCACCTAACAGTAGACTACAGCGCTAAGACAAAGCTATCCCCTGCTAACCTAATCAATCGTAAAACGTCCAAACCTAACCTATCTAAACCGATCCAGCCGCGACCACCATTGCTAGCCTCCGCAGAGCCAAGCAGAACATATTAGTGGAGAGTAGATACCAGAAATCCACATAAACGCAGCGAATATCGGAAAAGTCAAAATTACACAAACCTAACCCGAATCAGCAGAACATAACCAAACATAGCATAACTCTTAGTAACGTGCTGAGACCTTTATTGCTGTCGTCCCCAGAGCCAAGCAGTACATACTAGAACACAGTAGAGCGCAGAAATCCACCGAATAGCGTTGTACAACACAAAAATTAATGTTATTCTAAGCAAACTTAGCCTAAACCTACCTAATCGAACGAAACTGTATAGACATAACGTGCCGAGACCACTTTTGCTGGACTTTCCAGAGCCAAGCTGAAAACATT
>NW_016981617.1:0-566 GCF_001483705.2 Eufriesea mexicana | reverse complement strand
CCAGAGCGCAGTAGAGCGAAGAAATACATCGAATAACAGTCTGCAGCATAAATGTTGAAACTTTCCATACAAAACGTAGCCTGACACAACCAAACCGAACATAGCCTGCCACATCATAACGTGCCGAGACCGCCCATGCTGGGCTTGCCAGAGCTAAGCTGAATGCATTGGAGCACTGCAGAGCGCATATATCATCCTAATAGCAGACTATGGCAATCAAGTCAAAGGTATCTTCTCCTAACCAGGCCAAACTTGACTTGACCAAACGAAATATAACTCAGCCTTACCTGCCGCGACCACTACGGCTGGCTTCCGCAGAGCGTTGCAGAACGTACTGGTGGCGAGTATATGGCAGAAATGCATAGAATCGCAGTGTATATCAGAAAAGTCGAAGATACCCAAACCTCACCCACACAAACAGAACATAGCCAAACATAGCCTAACACTAACCAACGTGCCGGGACCGCTATCATTGACATCCGCAGAGTCAAGCAGGACATACTAGAGCACAGCAGAGTGCAGAAATCCGCCGAATAGCGAAGTACAATAATTAAGTTAAAGCTATA
>NW_016981616.1:0-1255 GCF_001483705.2 Eufriesea mexicana | reverse complement strand
CCTATCCTAACTCATCCAAACGTAATATAACCGAACGCAACATAGCTGAACCTAACGTGCCGCGACCACTATTGCTGTCCCCCCAGAGGCAAGCACGACATACTAGAGGTACGACATACTAGAGAGCAGTAGAACGCAGAAATAAATCGGTTAGCAGTGTACAGCACAGAAGTTGAAGCTATCTTAACCAAACTTTGCGTAACCCAACCTAACTGAACGTGTCCAGACAAAACATCACGTGCCGAGGCCACCGTTGCTGGCATACTCAGGGCCAAGGAGAACACGTTAGTGGAGGGAAGGACACAAAAATCCATATAAGCGCAGTGTACATCGGAAGATTTATAGTTACCCTCTCCATACCTATCCAATCGTAACATAACCAAACGTAACCAAACACGACAGAGCGCGCCGCGACCGCGACTACTGGCATCCCCAGATTCAAGCAGAACACATTAGTGGAGATTCGAAAACAGAGGGCTATAGAATCCCAGTGCGTACCAGAAGAGTCGAAGCTACCCAAGCCTAACCCAAAGCAACGGAACGTACACAAATATAGCCTAACCTAACCTAGCCTAACCAAACCTAAACCAACCTAACCTATCCCACAGTATCGCAGTGTACATCAGGACAGCCGAAGCTACCCAAACCTATCTCAAACGAACAGAACTTAGCCGAACATAGCATAACTGAACCCAACGTGCCGAAACCACCATTGCTGCCCACCGCAGAGCCAAGCAGGACATACTAGAGCAAAGTAGAGCGCCGAAATCCACAGAACAGCAGTGTGCAGCACAGAAGTTAATGCGATTCCAACGAAACTTATCCCAACACAACAGTTCCTGGCGTAACCTGACTGAACATAAAGTGCTGTGACTACTATTGCTGTCGTTCCCAGCGCCAAGCTGAAAAATCGCCAAGCTGAAAATCTAAGAGCACTGTGGGTGGCAGAAATCCATCTAATAGCAGACTGCAGCACTGAAGTCAAAGCTATCTTCTCCTCACGTAGCCAATCGTAACGTAACCAAACGTAACCTATCACAAACAAACGTGTCGCGACCACAATTGCTGGCTTCCACAGAGACAAGCAGGACATATTAGTGGAGAGTAAAACGCAGAGATCAATAGAATCGCAGAGTATGTCAGAATGTCAACGATACCTAATCCTAATCCAAACAATCACAATACAACAAAACATAGTATGACACCAACTAACGTGCCGAGATTGCTACCATCCCCAGTGCAAAGCAGGTCATAC
>NW_016981615.1:0-806 GCF_001483705.2 Eufriesea mexicana | reverse complement strand
ATCCGCCGAATAGCTGTGTATAGCACGAAGGTCTAAGACAT
The DNA here is from genome assembly GCF_001483705.2 of Eufriesea mexicana. NCBI lineage: Eukaryota > Metazoa > Arthropoda > Insecta > Hymenoptera > Apidae > Eufriesea > Eufriesea mexicana. The sequence continues at coordinate 765 of NW_016981615.1, read as the reverse complement.
CATACCCAAACATATACCAGCCCTGCCTAACCGAACGGAACCTAACTCAACCTATCCAACCACGACCAATATTTCTGGCCTCCTCGTAAGGAGTGCATAGTAGATCAATGTAGAGCGCAAGAGTCCACAGAAAAGCAGTGCATAGCACAAAAGTAATTTCTACCCTGTCCTAACCTAACCAAACCTAACATAGACAAATGTAGCCTAACTCAACATAACGTGCCGAGACCACCATGGCTGGCATTCTCAGAGCCATTCAGAACATGTTAGAGAACAGTAGAGCGCAGAAACCCCCAGTACAGCTGCGTAAAGCGCGAAAGGCGAACATGTCCTGACGTAACATATCCTAACATAGCCTAAGCAAACGAAACAGAAGGCAGACTAACGTGCCGCGCCACTAATGCTGGCGCACCCGCAGACACGCAGAATATTACAGAGCACAGAAGAGTGCAAAAGTCCATAACATTGCAGTGTCGAGCACAGTAGTCAATGGTATCCTACCCCAACCCATTCTGACCTAACATAGTTAAATTCAATCTGCCGAAGCCTAACGTACCGCGACCCGAATTGCTTGCCGCAGCAGAGCCAAGCAGATCATAGTGGAAGGGATTAGAGCGCTGAAAGCCATAGAATCGCAGTGTATAAAAGAAAAGTCGGAGCCAACAATACCTAGCCATAGCTAACGTAACCTGTCCAAACGTTGCCTATCTCAAGCTAACGTGCCGAGACAAATATTGCTGGTCTCCCCAGAGCCAAGCAGAACAA
>NW_016981614.1:0-487 GCF_001483705.2 Eufriesea mexicana | reverse complement strand
TGACCGAATAGCGGTGTATAGCACAAAAGACGCAGCTATCCTTTCCAAACCTATCCAAACCTATCGTATCCATGCGTAGCATAACTCAGCGTAACGTGCCGCGACCGATATTGTTGGCGTCCTTCGTCCGCAAAGGCATGCTGAATGCGATGGAGAACGCTAGTGCGAAGAAATCCATGGAATAGCAGTGTGTAGCACAAAAGACAAGTCTGTCCTAACCAAACTTAACCCAACTTTACCAGAGACCAGTGTTTCCGGCCTCACGGGCACCCAGCTGAACGTTTTCGAGGAGAGCGGAGCGCGTCAAAGCGGAGAAAAGTCAAAGCACGCTTAGCCTAAGCAAAACCTACCTATACCTTCGGAACGTAGCAGAACTTAACGTAACGTGCCGCGACCACTACTACCGACGTCTCCAGAGACAAGGAGAACGTATTAGAGGAGAGTATAGCGCCGAAATGAACAGACTATCAGAGCATAGTAGGAAGGT
>NW_016981613.1:0-565 GCF_001483705.2 Eufriesea mexicana | reverse complement strand
GAGTCCACTACTGCTGTCATTGCCAGGGCCATGCTCAAAGTAATAGAGCGCTGTAGGGGGATGAAAACCACCTAATTTCGGGCTACAGTCCTAAAATCAAAGCTATCCTCTCCTAACAAAGGCAACCGTAATATATATAACCGAAGGTAGCCAAACTCAAACTAACACGCCGCGACCACAGTTTACGGCATCCAGAGAACCAAGCCGAACACGTTAGTGGAGAGTAAAACACAGAAATCCATAGAATCGCTGTGCACATCAGAAAAGTCATAGCGATCCGAACCTAATCCAAATCAACAGAACATAACCAAACATAGACTAACCCAACCAAGCGTGCCGAGAACGATGTTGCTGCCCTCCACAGTTCCAAGCAGAACTTGCTAGAGCACAGTAGAGCAGAGAAATCCAGCGAAGAGCAGTGTATAGCACTAAAGTTAAATCTATCCTAACCAAGTTGTGACTAACCTAACCTAACCCAAAGTAGCGTGACGCGACATAACACTCCGGGGCAACCATTTCTTGTCTTCCCGGTGACAAGCTGAAAATGTTAGATCACTGTCGGTCG
>NW_016981612.1:0-575 GCF_001483705.2 Eufriesea mexicana | reverse complement strand
TATTCGGCGGATTTCTGAGCTCTGCTGAGCTATAGTGTATTCTGCTTGTGTCTGGGGAGGCCTACCGTAGTGTCTTTGGCTCATTAGGTTGAGTTCGGTTACGTACGGTTCTGGTTTGGTTAGAATAGGGTATGGTAGATATACCTCTCGTGCTGTGCAATGCTATTGTATAGATTTCTGCGCTCTTCTCTCCGATAATATGTCCTCCTTTACTCTGGCGAGGGCAGCAGTAGACGCCTCGTCACGTTATGTTCAATTCGGTTACGCTTGGATAAGTTACGTTTTGTTAGGGCAGGGTAGGATACCTTTGACCTTTGTGCTACACATTGCTATTCTGAGGATTTCTGCGCTCTATATTGCGCTAATGCCCTCTGCTTTGCTGTGGGGATGGCAGCAATAATGGCCGCGGCCCGATATGTTGAGTTAGGCAAAGTTTGGCTGTTCTATGTTGGTTCCGGTTAGGCACAGGTAACATTAACTTTTCTGCTATTCACTGCAATTCTATGGATTTATGTGCTCTGCCGTCCTGTGGTGTGCTCTGCTCGGCTCTCGGGACGCCAGCAACTGTGGTCGCG
>NW_016981611.1:519-721 GCF_001483705.2 Eufriesea mexicana | reverse complement strand
GCCATTGGATTGAAGGCGCTAAGCGATGTATTCACCAAGCTATAACAGACTATAGACTTTCAATAGACCTACTCTCAGGCAAGGAGATGGCTGTTCTTGCCATTGGATTCAATGCGTTGGGCGATCTATTTACCAAGCTAAAACAAATTATAGATTTTCAATAGACCTATTCTCTGGCAAGTAGAAGGCTGTACTTGCCTTT
>NW_016981611.1:0-440 GCF_001483705.2 Eufriesea mexicana | reverse complement strand
AGATGGCTGTACTTGCCATTCTATTGAAGGCGTTGGGCGACCTATTCACCAAGCTATGACAGATTATATATTTTGTATAGACCAATTCTATGGCATCTAGATGGCTGTACTTGCCATCGGTTTGAAGCCGCTAGGCCATCTATTCACCAAGCTATAACAGGTTATAGATTTTGAATAGACCTGTTCTCTGGCATGTATATGGCTGTATTTGCCATTGGTTGAAGGCGATATGTGACTTATTCACCTAGCTATAACAGGTTATAGATTTTGAATAGACCTATTCTCTGGCAAGTGAATGGCTGTACTTGCCTTTGGATTGAAGGCGCTAGGCGATGTATTCATCAAGCTGTAACAGATTATAGATTTTGAATAGGCCAATCCTTTGGCAAGCAGATGGCTGTACTTGCCATTGGATTGAAGGCGTTAGGCGACCTAATCAC
>NW_016981610.1:0-294 GCF_001483705.2 Eufriesea mexicana | reverse complement strand
GGCTATAGCACGTCAATAGAATCTTTCCTCCTTATTTATGCAAGAAAGTTAGCTCGCCACGATGTTAGTCGAAACTGTCAATAATATTGATCTTTCCAGCCAGATTCTAGAGAATTGTAAAGCCTATAGCACGACAATAGAATCTTTCATCCTTATTTATGCGAGAAAGTTAACTCACCACGATATAAGTAGAAACTGTCAATAAAATTGAACTTTCCAGCCAGATTCCAGAGCATTGCAACGCCTATGGCACGCCAATAGCATCTTTCCACCTTATTTATGCAACAAAGATAG
>NW_016981609.1:0-288 GCF_001483705.2 Eufriesea mexicana | reverse complement strand
AATCCATACATCCATGCATACACGCATCCATACATGCATACGTCCATACATCCTTACATCCGTTCATCCATCCATCCATAAGTCCACCCTTCGATACATTCATCCTTCCATACGTCCACCTATCCATACGTCCATCGATCCATACATCTATCCATCCATACGTCCATCCACCAATCCGTCCATCCATCCTTCCACACAACCATCCTGCCATACATCCACCCACATATACATACATTCATCCATACATCCCCTCATCCATACTTCCATAAATGCATCCATTCGTACGTC
>NW_016981608.1:0-783 GCF_001483705.2 Eufriesea mexicana | reverse complement strand
TTGGCGTGCTGTGCGACTGCAATGCAATAGAACCATACATGAAAGGTCAATTTTACATACATTCTCGACTGATATCGTGGTGAACAAGCTTCCTCGCGTAAGTAAGGCGGATAAACACTAGTGGCGTGCTATAGCCATTTTAATGCAATAGAATCCGACTGGAAAGTTCAATTTTGTTGACATTTTCTAATCATTTCATGGTGAGCAAACTTTCTAGCATGAATAAGTAGGAAAGATACTATTGGCTTGCATTATCCATTGCAATGCAGTAGAGATTGCAGTAGAGATTGACTGGATATACCAATTTCATTGACATTTTCTACTAATATCGCTGTGAGCAAGCTTTCTTGCATACATAAGCAGGAACGGTCATTTTGGCGTTCTGTGGCCATTGCAATTCAATAGAATCTGAATGGAATGGTGAATTTTATTATCATTTTCGACTAATATCGTGGTGGACAAGCTTCCTGGCATAAATAAGGAGGATAGATTCTATTGGCGTGATATAGCCATTGATATGCAATAGAGTCTGACTGGAAAGTTCAATCTTATATACATTTACGACTAATATCGTGGTGAACAAGCTTCCTCGCATAAATAACAAGGATAAATTCTATTGGCGTGCTATAGCCATTGTAATGCAATAGAATCTGACTGGAAAGGTCAATTTTATATACACTTTCGCCTGATATCGTGGTGAACAAACTTCCTCGCATAAGTAAGTCGGATAAATTCTATTGGCGTGATGTAGACATTGCATTGCTATAGAATCTGACTGGAAAG
>NW_016981607.1:0-274 GCF_001483705.2 Eufriesea mexicana | reverse complement strand
GATCTTAGTCGAAAATGTCAATGAAACTGAATTTCCCATCCAGATAGTATAGACTTGCAATGGTCATAGCTGGCCAATAGAATCGTTCCTCCGCAATTATGCAAGAAAATTTCCTCACGACGATATTGGCCGAAAATGTTAATAAAGTTGAGTTTTCGAGGCATATTCTATAGCAGTGTAATGGCTATTGCACGGCAAAAGGATCTTTCCCCCTTATTTATACAGGAAGGTTAGCTCACGACGATATTAGTCGAAAATGTTAATAAAATTGAAT
>NW_016981606.1:247-596 GCF_001483705.2 Eufriesea mexicana | reverse complement strand
GTGCATAAATAAGGAGGTAAGATTCTATTGGCCAGCTATAGCGATTGCAATTCTATAGTATCTAGTTGGAAAATTCAATTTTATTGTCATTTTCGACTAATATCGTGGTGAGCTGACATACATGCTTAAATAACGAGGAAAGATTCCATTGGCACGCTGTAGCCATTGCAGTGCTATAGAATCTGGCTTGAAAATTCCATTTTATTGACAATTTCGCCTAATATCGTAGTGTGGTAACCTTCTCGCATAAATAAGGAGGAAAGATTCTATTGGCCTGCTATAGCCATTGCAATCCTATAGTATCTGGATGGAAGATACAATTTTATTGACATTTTGGAAAAATATCGTG
>NW_016981606.1:0-228 GCF_001483705.2 Eufriesea mexicana | reverse complement strand
AGCATTCTTGCATTAATAATGAGGAAGGAATCTATTGGCGTGCTATAGCCATTGTAATGCTGTAGCATCTGGCTCGAAAATTCAATTTCATTGACATTTTCGACTAATACCGTGGTGAGCTAACTTTCTAGCAGAAATAAGGTGGAAGAATTCTATTGGCGTGAAATAGCCATTGCAATTATATAGAATCTGTCTGGAAAATTCAATTTTATTAACTTTTTCGACAAA
>NW_016981605.1:9871-10169 GCF_001483705.2 Eufriesea mexicana | reverse complement strand
CGCGCCGATACCATTGTATCTGCCATTCCCAGAGCCAAACAGAAAGCGCTAGAGCACGGTGGGCAGCAGAAATCCATCTAATAGCAGACTATAGCATTAACGTCAAAACTACCCTCTCCTAACAAAGCCAACCGTAACATAACCGAACGTAACGTCACACAGCCTAACGTGCCGCGCCCACTATTGCTCGCCTACCAGAGCCAAGCTGAAGATAATAGGGCACAGTAGGACGCAGGAATCCACCTAACAACTGGACATAGCCCTAAAGTCAAAGCTATCCTCTCCTAACCAAACCAAC
>NW_016981605.1:0-709 GCF_001483705.2 Eufriesea mexicana | reverse complement strand
AATATAAAGCGTAGATAACCTCCAGATAGCGGTATATAGCACAAAAGTAAAATCTACCCTTTCCTACCCTAACCAGTCGAAACATTACCAAACTCAGCCTAACAAAACATATCGTCCCTTGACCTGCATTGCTGTCCGCGACAGAGTCGAGCAGAGTATTGTGCAGCAGAGGAGAGCGCAGAAAGCCACCAAATAGCAATGTTTAGCACAAAAGTCAAAGATACCCTGGCCTAACCAAGCCTAACCCATCCTAAACAAGCGTAGTATAACTGAACGTGTCGTGCCGCGACCACCATTGCTAGTTTCCGCAGAGCCGAGCAGAACATACTAGGGCGCAGTAGAGCGCAGAAATCCACCGTATAGCAGTGTACAGCACAGAAGTTGAAGCTACCCTGACAAAACTCAGTCCGATCCTACATAACCGAATGTAACCTGACTCAACATAAAGTGCCGAGACCACTATTGCTGGCATTCCCAGAGCGAAACTGAAAGCATTATAGCGCTGCAGGGCGCAGTAGTACACCTAATATCAGATTTGAGCGCTAAGATCAAATTAACACTCCTAACCTAGCCAATCGTGACATAACCAAACGTAAACCATCTCAACCAATCGTGCCGCGACCACTATTGCTGGCCTCCCCAGAGACAAGCAGATCACATTAGTGGAGAGTAGACCGCAGAAATCCGCAGAATCGTAGTGTACATCGCA
>NW_016981604.1:0-707 GCF_001483705.2 Eufriesea mexicana | reverse complement strand
TCTTAATTGCCTCGTATAAATCTAGATTTGCTATGTAATCTAAATTATCGTTGAACGTGTTGATACATCGGCTACAGTGTTCTGTTAATGGATGTAGTAAGGACCGTACTGTCAATTCTAGCAATCCCTACCCATATCCGTACTATGCATGGATGGTTCTAGAATTGCCGGCAAACACGTATTATCAGTGAACAAATTTGCCCAGCGGCTGAAGCAGTGTGGTGATGCCTGTACACAGTAGTTTATCGTCAACTGGTAATGTCTCGAGCGACAACGGGTCTGTCCTTTGTCGTCCTAGAATTGCAATGGTATTCAAATAATCACTGAACTAATTTATCCAACAGCTGCAATGCCCTATTCGTTGTATACCATCTACCGTACTCGGGGTTCTAAATATATCCTGCCATAACTGATGTGTACATTGATTATTATAGAAACACTGTGAAGTATACATCATCGATGAACAGAGTAATCCAACGGTGGCAGAACTTCTACGATATCTGTACTCAGTACCCTTATGTCAGTTGTTAATTTCTCGAGATATAACGTATCTGTCTTCTGCTATTATATAATTTCTATGTAACGTACATCATCATTGGACACACTAAACCAAATGCTACAGTGCTTTGTTGATGGCTTTACTTAGTACCATACTTGTAATTTTAAATATCTCTAGACATAACAGGTTTAAACAATGTTTACTCTAG
>NW_016981603.1:0-673 GCF_001483705.2 Eufriesea mexicana | reverse complement strand
ATTGAGAAAAAGCTTGCCACAAGGTATTAAAAAGAACAGCGGCTAAACAAAGAAGATAAAGCAAAACCAGTTAGAAATATAAGTACAGGTTCACGTGATTCGGAAACGTGCCAGATAAGGTATTGCAAAGACAACAAAACTAACCAAATCGCCCTAAAATGTAAAATCTACGTATGTGGAAAATGTGCAATCGAGGAGTCTATAATTTGTAAAAGATGCAGCGAAAAAGTATTTTATATTAAGAAATGTAAGTTGCCTTAAGGGCGTCTTCTGGTTTAAAGAGTCAAAATTGTCGATTTTTAAAATTTTTTTAATTTTCTTAATGTTTAAATCTTTAGAAATATGTATGCATATTTGACGAAATTCGTAAAATTGGCATAGTAAACAAATACCTATTACTTTAGTAGGGATGGATCCGATGTTGCTGACTTGCTACTAAATGCATATATTATCAGGTTTTTCATTTTATCACGCTCTTTGCGTCTATCATGGCCCATAAACGAAGAATTCGTCTGTTATAAATTGGTTATTCTCCCCGAAAACGAAATATGAAATATTATGAAACGATACGATATGTCGATAAGTGAATATTTGAAAGAAAACGTTAAACGCCTCTTTCTCGAAACCACATTTTTTGAATTGGCTGACGGGATATCTCACGTTTTGACCGATT
>NW_016981602.1:0-972 GCF_001483705.2 Eufriesea mexicana | reverse complement strand
GTTATGACTTGAGATATTTAGAATTGACAGTACGGTGCGTATTACATCCACCAATATAGCACCATTCCCGTTGGATTAAACAGTTCAGTGATGATACAAATTCCATAACAACTCTAGAATGGCAAAATACATGCCCACTATCTCTTTATATATCAACAGTTAACAGCATTGTAAGGACTACAGTTATCAGTACAGTATTGTTGACGTTGGACTACTTTGTTCACTGATGAAGTAAATTCCAAGGCAATTCTGGAATAGTCAATTTATAGTACGGTTATGGCTAGCGATATTTCCAGCTAACAGAACGGTACTCAGTACATCCACCAGCAGAGCACCGCAGCCGCTGTATTAATATGTACAGTGATGGTTTAGATATTATTTCCATTCTAGAATGACAAAATAGAGAATCACTGACTCTCGACATGTTAACAATTGACAGCATGGTAGTGATTAGAGCTATAATCGCTGTAAGGTAACCGTTGGAGTACTTTTCTCACTGACGATGCGAATACCAAAGCACTTCGGGAGTAATCGATGCATATTACGGTTACGGCTTGAGATATTTCCAGTTGACAGAGTGGTACGTCTTACATCGACAAGTATAGCACTATACCGTTGGACTAATGTGTTCAATAATAGTTTAAATTCTATGGCAATTCTAGAATTACAAAATATGGCTTCCATATCCCGAGAGATTACCTAAATTGACAACACTGTACTGAGCCAATCCATCAATACAGTAATGTAGCCGTTGGAGTTCATTGCTCACTGATAATGTAAGTTCCAAAAAAATTCTAGAATAACCAGTGCATATTAAGGTGACTTCTTGAAGTATTTCCACGCGTCTGTACGACACATATTACATGCGCCAGTATAACACTGTATCAGTTGGATTAATCAGTTCATTGCATACTTAAGATCCATAGCAATTCAAGAATGACAAAATACAGATACAATGTTCCCCGAGATATT
>NW_016981601.1:3672-8796 GCF_001483705.2 Eufriesea mexicana | reverse complement strand
GCAACATTGTTGGATGTTATAGGCACCGTGCTGTCAATTTTAAATACCCCTAGCTATGACCCTACTATACGCTGATTATCCTGTAACTGCTTTGGGATTTGCGTCATCAGTCAATAAAGTAGTGCAGCGGCTACAGTTATGTGATGATTGGTGTACTCAATAATTTGTTGTCAATCGTTAAAGTCTAGAGGGATAATGTTCCTCCGCATTTCATTCCTGAATTGCTGTAATATGCACATCATCATACAACATATTTATCCATCTGCAACAGCTGTCTGTTTGCACCCGTACTGAGCACCGCATTTTGAATTGTAAATATCACTAACCGTAACCGTAAAATGCATAGGCTATTTTAGATGTTCTGCAGAATTTCCACCATCAGTCAAAAAAATAGTCTAACGCCTACATTACTTTGTTGATGGCTGCACTCTCGAATGTGTTTGAAACTTTAGTATCCCGAAAATCGGTGGATTTGTATTTTGTTGTTCTAGCATTGTTATAGAATATACATCATCAGTGAACATATTGGTGCATCGGTTACAGTGTTATATTGGTGGATGTATTTAGTACCGTAATGTCACTTAGATATATCTCAAGCCGTAACCGTAATATACATTGATTATTGCAGTAGTGCTTTGAGACATGTACCTTCAGTGAGGAAGGCATTCCATCGGCTACGGTACAGTGAGTATTGCTGTACTCAGTAGTTTGTTGTCAATTGTTAAGTATTCCATTAAGAGTGCCAGTGGATTCGTTCTTTGCAACTCTAGAATTGTCATAGTATGCAAATAATCATTGAACGTAACAATCAAACGGCTGCAGAGCTGTAATGCTGGATGAAATGAGAACCGCCCTGTCAGTTGGAAATATCTCAATCCGTAACCGCAATTTGCATTGGGTATTCCAGAATTCCTGTGGAATTGACATCATCATTTAACAACGTATTCCAACGGCTACATTACTGTGATGATGGCTGTATTCAGTGCTGTGTTGTCAATTGTGAATGTCTCGAGAGCCAGTGTATATGCATTTTGTCATTCTAGAATTGGCATAGATTTCAAACCATCATTGAACTCTTTAATCCAACGGCTGCAATGCTCTGCTGGTGGATGCTCAAATTAGCTTGCTGTCCGTCGGAAATATCTCTCCATATAACCAGACTTTACAATGTTTATACTATAACTGCTTCGGAATTTACATTGTCAGTGGTCAAACGTTCCAACGACTACAGCCCTGTGACAACGGCTGTACTCAGTATGGTGTTTCCTGTCGTTAATATCGCGAGGTATAATTTATCTGTCTTTTGTCATTCTCGTATTAATATAATATATAAATCACCACTGACAGGAATGATAGAGCAGAGGCAGTGCTCCGTTGGAGGATGTACGAAGTACCGTAATGTCAGTTGTAAATTACACTATCCATAACCTTAATATACATAGGTTATTCTAGAATTACTTTAAAAATTATATCCTGAGAGAATAAAAAAGTCCAACTGCCGCATTACAGTATTGATGGTAGTACTCGTTACTGTGATTCCAATTGTTAACGTCGACTTGACCAATGGATCTTTATTTTGTCATCCTAGAATTTTTATGTAATCTAAATCATCATTGAACAGGTTAATCAACGTGAACATTTCCCTGCCCTTAGATTTTCTAAGCACCACGCTGCCAATAGTAAATGTCATTAGCCATTGACGTAATAAACACTGATTATTACAGAATTGCTTTGGAATTTGCATCATCATTAAGCAATTGATCCAACCTGTACAGCATTGTGGTGCTGGCGGTACTAATGGCAGTTTTGTCAATTTTCCATATCCCGGGGGCTATTGGATGTGTCCTTTTTCATTCTATAACTGCTGTAGGATATATGTCACCAGTAAACAAAATAATCCAACGGCGACAGTGCTTTGTCTATAAACGTACTAAGCACAGTGCTGAGAATTGTATATATACCAATCCACAGGCGTGCTATACACCGATATTCCTAGAATTCCTGTGGAGCTTATATCATCGGTGGACAAATTAATACAACGTGCACAGTGGTGTTATGATGGCTGTACTCTGCAATGTGTGGTCATATGCTAATATCTCCAGGGATAATGTATAAATCCGCTGTTATTCTGGTATTGCCATAAAAGGTAGGTCCTCATTGAACAGACTAATCAAACAGTAACATTGCTCGTCTGGTGTACGTACCTAGTACAACACTGTCGGTTATGTATTTCCCGAGACATAACCGTACTGTACGCTTATTATTCTAGAATTGCTTTGGGACTTACGTCATCAGTGAGGAAAGTAATTCAACGGCTACAATACTCTTGTAATGCCAGAACTCAGTACCGTACTGCCAATTGTAAATATCATTAGTCATAACCATTCTAAACATCGGAGATTCTAGATTTGGTTTGAAATTTACATCATTAGTGTACAAATTATTCCAAAGACAACATTGCTTAAATGATGGTGTACTCAACACTGTGTTCTCGATTCTTGATATCGCGAGGGATAGAGGATCTGCATTATTCGTTCTAGAATTTCCGTAGTATACACACAATCAGTGAACAGATTAATGCAACCGCAGCAGTGCTATGTTTTCAGACGTTCTAATTGCGGTACTGACAGTTGTAAACATCACCAGCCATGACCGTACCATACATTCATTATTCCAGAACAGCTTTGGAATATACATCATCAGTGAACAAAGGATTCCAACGGCTATGGTACTGCGATGGTGTCTGTATTGAGTACTGTGTTGTCAATTGTTACCGTCTCGAGGGATAATGGACCTGACTTTTGTCATTCTAGGTTCGCTAGAAAATCCAAATCATCATTGAACGGTTTATTCCAGCGGTAGCAGTGCCAAATTGGAGGATGTACTAATCACTGTTCTGTCAATTGTAAATAACCATTGCTACAACCGTACCACACACCAATTACCCTGGAGTTGCTTTGGTACTTGCGTCATCAGTGGACAGGTGATCCAAAGTTTACTGCACAGAGATGATGTTTCTGCTCAGTACTGTGTTGTGAATTGATAATATCGCGAGTGATAATGCATGTGTGTTTTGTCATTCTAGAGCTTTAGTGTATGTAAGTCATCATTGAATATATTAATCCAACGGCAGCATTGTAAGTCGGAGGATGTGATAGTCGCCGTATTGTCAAATGTAAACATTACTTGACATAAACGCAGTACACATTGGTTAATCTAGAATTACTTTCGTATTTTCAACATTAGCGAACAACATTAGCGGCTACATTACTGTGATGATGGCTGTACTCAGTACTTGGTTCTCAGTTGTTAATGTCGCGAGGGACAATATATCGGTATTTTGTCATTCTAGGATTTTTACAGGCCTAAATCGTTATTGGATTCATTAATCCAACGAGAACATTGCTCTGTTGGTAGTTGTGCTAACTGCCGTAATGACAACTGTAAATATTACCAGACATAACCGCACTGTAGATAGGATATTCTAGAATTTCTTTCGTATTCACAGCATCAGTGAACAAAGTAGTCCACCGACTAAATCAATGTGACGATGGCTCTACATGGTACAGTGTTGTCAATCGTTAACATACCGAGGGAAAATGGATATGCCATTTGAAGTTCAAGAACTGCTATGGAAACGAAAGCATTAATGAGCAGTATAATCCAATGGCTACAGTGCTATATTGGAGAAAGTAATATGTACCGTACCGACAATTGGAAATAACTCAAGCCCCGTCCGCACCATACATATTTTATTCTAGAACCGCTTTTGAATCTACATCATGAATGGACTAAGCAGCCGAGCGGCTACATTACTGCTATGATAGCCGCACTCAGTGCTGTGTTGCGCATTGTTACTCTCTCGAGGGATAATGGACCTTCATCATTATTCTGCGATTGCTGTAGAACATATATCTTCATTTACCTATTTAATCTAACGGCAAAGAGAATCTCCTATTGGATGTACTAATTACCGTACTGTGAAGAGAAAATATCACTATCAATAACCGCAGTATACATAGGCTCTTCAACAATTATTTTGAGCTAGTGCCACCGGTAAACGAAGTAGTTTAACGGCTACAATTGTGTGATGACGGCTGTACTCAGTACTTTGTTGTCAATCGTTAATATATCGAGGTTCTGTGGATATGTATTTTGTTATTGTATAGTTGATATAAAAATTATATCATCGGTGAAAGGCTAATCCAACTGCTACGGTGCTCTATTGGTGGATGTATTATGTACCTTACTGCCAATTGGAAATGTCTCAAGCCGTAACCGTAATATGCAATGATTATTCCAGAGTAGCTTCTGAATTTACATCAATGAACGATGCATTCCAACGGCTAGATTACTGTCATACTGGCTGTACTCGTCGCTGTGTCTTCAATGGTTAATTTCTCGCGGGATATTGGAACTTCATTTTTCATTCCACAACTCCTGAAGGATATACATCTTCAGTTACCAACTTAAACCGACGGCAACAGTGGTCTCTTGGTAGATGTACTTATTACCGTACTTAGAATAGTAAATGTCACTAGCCATAACCGCTCTATACATAGGTTATTCAAGAATAACTTTAGAATTCCTGTCATCAGTGAACAAAGCATTCCAACGGCTACATTACTGGGATGGTGGCTGTAATCAGTAGCTTGTTGTCAATTGTTAATATCTCGTGGGTCATTGGATCCTTGTTTTGTCATTCTAGAATTATTGCATAATCCAAATCATCGTGGAACAAGTTAATACAGCGGCTGCAGTGCTCTTCTGGTGGATGAAATAGGTATTGTGCTGACAGTTGAGAAAGCAACTATCCACAACCATACCATATATTGATTATTGCAGAATTGCCTTGCAATCTACAACACCTGTTAAGAAAGCGGTACAACGGCTTCAGTACTGTGACGATGGCTGCACTCAGTACTATATTGTCTATTGATAATATCTCAGAAGATAGTGGATCCGTCTATTGACATTCTGGAATTGCTATGGTATCGAAATCATCACTGAACAGACTAATGCAGCAGATGCTGTGATCTGCTGGTGGATGGACTGATTAACGTGTTGCCAGTTGGAAATGACACTAGCCATAACCGTATCAGAAATTCATTATTTCGGAGTTGC
>NW_016981601.1:0-1884 GCF_001483705.2 Eufriesea mexicana | reverse complement strand
TCTAGAATTGTTGTAGATTTCATTTCGAAGATGAAGAAATTGATCTAGCTGCTACTGTATTGTGGTAGCGGCTGTAGTCTTTACTGTTGACAATTGCTAACATCACGAGGGATAGTGGATCTGTGTTTTGTTATTCCGGAATTGTCATGGAGACTGAATCATCAATTTACAGGTTAATACAGTGGCTACAGTGCTGTGATGGTAGATGTACGAAGTACCGCACTGACAATTGGAAATATCTCAAGACAACCGGACTATACATTTATTATTCCAGAATTGCTCGGCAATTTACATCGTCATAGAAGAAGGTGATCCAACGTCTACAGTGCTGTGAGGATTGCTACGCTCAGTCCTGTGTTGTCAGTTGTAAATGTCGCGGCTGCTAGTTGACCTGTATTTTGTCACTCGAGAATTGTTGTAGAATTTAAACCTCATTGATCAGACTTATCCAACGGTTACAGTGCTATATTGGTGGATGTTATATGTACTGTACCGTAAATTGGAAATATCTCAAGCCATAACCGTAATATACATTGATTATTCCATAATTGCGTTGTAGTCTGCATGATGAAGGTGCAAAATATTCCAACGGCTACATTACTGTGATGACCACTGTGCACGGTACAGTGTAGCCAATTTTTAATTTCTCGAGATATATTGGACCTTCATTTTTCATTCAACAATCACTGTGGTATATACATCTTCAGTGACCAATTTAATCCATCGGACCAGTGCTGTGTTTGTCGACGTTCTAACTCCCATTCTGAGAATTGTTAATGTCACTAGGGAAAGTCATAGTATGTATAGGTTGTTGCGGAAACATTTTGGCGCTTGCACCGTCGGTGAACAGAGTAATCCAACTTCTACATTGCAGTGACGATGGCTGAACTCAGTACAGAGTCGTTAATTGTCAATATCTCGGGGAACATTGTATCTGTATTTTGTCATTCTTGAATTGCTATGGATCTTAAGTATCCAATGAACTGATTAATCCAACTGATACAGTGCTACACTGGCGCATGTAATATGTGTCGTACAGACGCGTGGAAATACTTCAAGAAGTCACCTTAATATGCACTGGTTATTCTAGAATTTTTTTGGAACTTACATTATCAGTGAGCAATGAACTCCAACGGCTACATTACTGTATTGATGGATTGGCTCAGTACAGTGTTGTCAATTTAGGTAATCTCTCGGGATATGGAAGCCATATTTTGTAATTCTAGAATTGCCATAGAATTTAAACTATTATTGAACACATTAGTCCAACGGTATAGTGCTATACTTGTCGATGTAAGACGTACCACTCTGTCAACTGGAAATATCTCAAGCCGTAACCGTAATATGCATCGATTATTCCCGAAGTGCTTTGGTATTCGCATCGTCAGTGAGAAAAGTACTCCAACGGTTACCTTACAGAGATTATAGCTCTAATCACTACCATGCTGTCAATTGTTAACATGTCGAGAGTCAGTGATTCTCTATTTTGTCATTCTAGAATGGAAATAATATCTAAACCATCACTGTACATATTAATACAGCGGCTGCGGTGCTCTGCTGGTGGATGTACTGAGTACCGTTCTGTTAGCTGGAAATATCGCTAGCCATAACCGTACTATAAATTGACTATTCCAGAATTGCCTTGGAATTTACTTCATCAGTGAACAAAGTAGTCCAACGTCAACAATACTGTACTGATAACTGTAGTCCTTACAATGCTGTTAACTGTTGATATATAAAGAGATAGTGGGCATGTATTTTGCCATTCTAGAGTTGTTACGGAATTTGTATCATCACTGAACTGTTTAATCCAACGGGAAGGGTGCTATATTGGTGGATGTAATACGCACCGTACTGTCAATTCTAAATATCTCAAGTCATAAC
>NW_016981600.1:0-558 GCF_001483705.2 Eufriesea mexicana | reverse complement strand
TTTGCCATCGGATTGAAGGCGTTAGGCGATCTATTCACCATGCTTTAACAGATAATAGATTTTTAATAGACTTATTCCCTGGCAAGTAAATGGCTGTACTTTTCATTGGATTGCAGGCGATAGGCGTTCTAATCACCAAGCTATGGCAGCTTATAGGTTTTGAATATACTCATTCTCTGGCGAGTAAATCGCTGTACTTTCCATTGGATTGGAGGAGTTAGGCGATCTATTCACCATGCTATAACAGGCTGTAGATTTTGATTAGACCTATTCTCTGGCAAGTAGATGGCTGTCCTTGCCATTGGTTGAAGGCGCAAGGCGACCTATTCCCCAAGCTAGAACAGATTATATACTTTGAACAGACCTACTCTCTGGCAAGCAGATTTCTGTATTTGCCATTGGATTGGAGGCGATAGGCGATCTATTCACAAAGCTATAAACGGTTATTGATTCTGAATATACCTATTCTCTGGCAAGCAGGTGGATATACTTGCTATTGTATTGAAGGCGTTAGGCCATCTATTCACCAAGCTATAACAGATTATAGATCTTGAATAG
>NW_016981599.1:0-547 GCF_001483705.2 Eufriesea mexicana | reverse complement strand
AAAACATGACGAAGCATAATCTATCTCTACATTACTTGCCGAAGCAGCTATTGCTGCCGTTCCTAGAGCCAAGCAGGAAATATAGAGCACGGTAGATCGCAGATATCCACCGAGTCGAAAAGCAGCGTGCAGAACAAAAGTTAAAGCTAACCTGTCCAAACTATGCCCAACCCGACCTAACCGAACGTAGCCTGACAAAATATGTCGTGCCGAAACCACTATTCCTGACCTTCCCAGTGCCAGTCTGAAAATATTAGAGCACTGTAGGGCGCAGGAATCCACTTAGTAATAGACTATAACACTACAGTCAAACCAATCCTTTCCTAACCTAACCAATCGTAGCATAACAGAACGTAACTTATCTGAAGCTGGCGTGCCACGACCGCTACTTCTGGCCTCCACAGAGCCAAGCAGAACGTGTTAGTGGAGACCAGAACGCAGAAATCAACAGAATCGCGATGTATATCAGGATAGCCGAGGCTATGTGAGCCTAACCCAAGCCAACAGAACATAACCAAACGTACCCTAACTCGACATAACGTACCGA
>NW_016981598.1:0-980 GCF_001483705.2 Eufriesea mexicana | reverse complement strand
AGAGCACAGTAGATTGCAGAAGTCAGCGGTAAGCGGTGTATACCGCGTAAGTCATGGCTATCCTATCCTAACCAGGCCAAACGTAACCTACCGCAGCCTAAAGTTGCGAGATCATTACTGCTGCCCCCACCAGAGACAAGTAGGACATATTCGAGGCAGTAGCGCGCGGAAACCAATAGAATCGCAGTTCATAGCACAATAGCCCAAACCACCCTGTCCTAGCATAGCCATACGTAACATAACCGAACGCAGCTTAACCCAACCTAACGTGCCGAGGCGACAATTGCTTGCATCCCCAGAGCCCAGCAGAATGTTCTGGAGCACAATAGAGAGCCGGAAGCCTCGAAAATTCAGAGTATAACACAAGTGTTAGAAATATCGTCATCAAACCTTCACTAGCACAACCAAATCAAACGTAGACTGATCGTACCTGACGTGCCGCGACCACTGTTGCTGGCATTCCCAGAGTCGAGCAGAACATACTAGAGCACAGTAGAGGGCAGATATGCACAGAATAGTAGTGTATAGTACGAAGGACAATGACATCCTAACCAAACTAACCAAACTTGGCCTAACCTAACCTAGTCAAATGTAACCTAACTCAATTAAACGTGCCGCTATCACCATTGATGGTCTGCCCAGAGACAGGCAAATGCTAGTACAGCAATGCAGATCCCAGACATCGACCGAAGAGCTGTGTATAGCACAAAGGATGATGCTGTGCTGACCAAGCATATCACAACCTAGCCAAGCCAACCGTAACCAAACACAACCTAGTGTGCCGAGGCCGCCATTGCTGGCATCGCCAGAGCCTAGCAGAATATACTAGAGCACAGTAGATCGCAGTAATCCACCGCATATCAGTGGGCGGCAGAAAAGTCTAATGTGTCCTAACCTAACCGCTCCTAACCCAGCCAAACCTTGCGTAACATATATAAACGTAACGTGCCGAGAATAACATTGCTGAACTCCCCAGAGAC
>NW_016981597.1:0-519 GCF_001483705.2 Eufriesea mexicana | reverse complement strand
TGGATTTGTGCATGGATGTATGTATGGAAGAATGGATGTATGGATGGATGTATGTGTGTATGGATGGATGTGTGGATGGATGGCGGTATGGATGGATGAATGTATGGATGGGTTGCGGTATGGACGGACGGATGTACGGATGTATGGATGTATGGATGTATATATGAACGGATGTATGTATGGATGGATTTTTTTTTTTATCGAAGGATGGAAGTACGAGTTGGTGGATATATGGATGTATGGACGTATGGATGGTTCTATTTATGGATGGATGGATGTATGGATGTGTGTATGGATGTATGTATCGATGGATGGATGTACGGATGGATAGGCTTATGGATATATGCATGTGCGGATGCACGGGTGTGTTGATGGATGAATGTAGGTATGGATGAACGTATGGATGCATCTGTAGATGTACGAATGGGTGTATGGATGGACGGATGTATGGATGGTTTTATGGGTGGTTTAATGTATGAATGTATGTATGGATGAATGGATGGTTGGATGTGTCGGTTG
>NW_016981596.1:0-555 GCF_001483705.2 Eufriesea mexicana | reverse complement strand
CCATCATTTTTGTATTAAATGGCTTTACTGATCTATATCTCGCGTTGTATAAGTGCGATCGCAATACGCTACATGGCGTTTGAAAGATAAGATTCTGCACTAAAAATACTTCTTAGATACTTTTTTGATTGTTTGACTCAGTATTGTTTGAGCGCGCACCAAATATGTACACCAGCAAAGAGAGAATAGGTCATATTTTATAGCTTTTCTTCGATAAAGGCGAAAACACAAGCCAAGCCGATGAAAATATAAATAGTGTTTATGGTTCTGACACTGTAACAGCCAATCACGCGCAATTTTGGTTTCGCCTATTCCGTTCCGGTAATTTTAATGTCAAAGATGCACCACGGTTTGGAAGGCCGATTGCCGAAAATGTCAATAAAATAATGGAAATCGTCGAATCCGACCGTCATGTAAGTATTGCTTCGATTTCCCAGGAATTAAACATTGCAAAAAAAAACAGTTGGGAACCACTTGAATAAGGTTGAATACAAAAAGAAGTTCGATGTATGGGTGCCACGCGAGTTAACGCAATAAATCTCATGGACCGAAATT
>NW_016981595.1:0-486 GCF_001483705.2 Eufriesea mexicana | reverse complement strand
TGCTGGCATCCCCGGAGACAAGCGGAATATGATGGAGCACAGCAGAGTACACATGTCCGTACATTATCACTTTTGAGAACATAAGTCAATGCTATCCTAACCTAACGCAACCAAACTTAACCGAACGCAGTCTAACTTGCAGCGTCCAGCATTGCTGGATAATAGAGGAGAGCAGAGCGGAACATAACTTAACATTACGTGCCGAGGCCAACATGGCTGGCATTCCCAGAAACAAGCAGAACACACTATAGCTCGGTAGAGCGCAGAAATCCACCTAATAGTGGTGTGTAGCGTAAAAGTCAAAGCCATCCAAAACTAACCCACACGAGTGTGACATAACCAAACAAAGCCTAACTAAACATAGCGAGTTGCGGACGCAATTGCCGGACTCCCAGGGCCAAGCTCAATATAGTAGGGCACAGAAGATTACTAAATTGCAAAGAACAACAGTGTATACCACGAGAGTCTATGCTTTCCAAACATAAC
>NW_016981594.1:0-621 GCF_001483705.2 Eufriesea mexicana | reverse complement strand
CTTCAATCCAATGGGAAGTACAGCCATCTACTTGCCAGAGAATATGTCTATTCAAAATCTATAGTCTGTTATAGCTTGATTAATAGGTCGCCTAACGGCTACAACCAATGTCAAGTACAGCCATCTACTTGCCAGAGAATAGGTCTATTCGAAATCTATAACCTGTTATAGCTTGGTGAATAGATCGCGTAACGCCTGCAATCAAGTGGCAAGTACAGCCACCTACTCGCCAGAGAATAGGTCTGTTCGAAGTCTATAACCTGTTATAGCATGGTGAATAGATCGCCTAACGCCTTCAATCCAATGGCAAGTACAGCTATCTATTTGCCAGAGGATAGGCCTACACCAAATCTATAATCTGCTATAGCTCGGTGAATAGAACGCTAAGCGCCTTCAAGCCATCTTGCCAGAGAATAGGTGTATTCAAAATCTATACCCTGTTTTAGCTTGGTGAGCAGATCGCCTAACGCATTCAATTCAATGGCAAGTACAGCCATCTACATGCCAGAGAATAGGTCTATGTAAAATCTATAACCTGTTGAATCATGGTGAATAGAACGCCCAACGCCTTCAATCCAATGGCAAGTAAAGCCATCAATTTGCCAGAGAATAAGTCTATTC